>NC_041332.1:6335207-6382707 GCF_004354835.1 Perca flavescens | reverse complement strand
TTTTAATAAATTCATATGATGTGATTTTCTGGAATTTTCTTTGGGATTCTGTCTTTCACTGTTAGAATGTACATATGATTACAATTGTAGATTTTTTTCTTTGTAAGTGGGCAAACCTGCAAAATCAGCAAGGGGTCAAATACTTATTTCCCCCACTGTATGTATATATATATATATATATATATATATATATATATATATATATAAGGTCAATATATATATATATATATATACACACACACATATATATATACACATATATGTGTTCTCCCTCTTAAAAACGTACCCTTTGGAGTTTCCTTGTAAACCCTCCATTACTTACTCCATTCCTTCCTTCATTCCTCCCTTACTCCCTTCATTGCTCCCTGCCTTACTCCATTCCTTACTTCCTTCCTTCCTCCCTCCCTCCTTTTGAGTTTCCTTGTAAACACGCTAAGGTTTTGATGTTTGCTTTGTTGTACCTTACTCCCTTCCTTCATTCCTCCTTTTGAGTTTCCCTGTAAACAATCTAAGGTTTTGTTGTGTGCTTCGTTGTCCCTTACTCCCTTCCTTCATTCCTCCCTTACTCTATTCCTCCGTCCATTCCTCTCTCCCTCCCTTCCTTCATTCCTCCTTTTGAGTTTCCTTGTAAACACGCTAAGGTTTTGTTGTTTGCTTCGTTGTCGCTCTACTGTGTGTGTGTGTGTGTGTGTGTGTGTGTGTGTGTGTGTGTGTGTGTGTGTGTGTGTGTGTGTGTGTGTGTGTGTGTATCCACCTGTATGAGGTTGTGAGCGCTGAGCAGAGGCATGGTGTCGGGGTTCAGCTGCTTCTCCTCCAGCAGCTGTCGGGGCAGAGTCTCCTGGTGCAGCAGGAAGCGCTCCTGCTCCACGAGGTCTGATGGGACAGATACATGGAGACGGCATCGAGGCTTGTTACAGGACACTGAACGCCACACGGCAATGCTAGTTACAGGACACTGAACGCCACACGGCAATGCTAGTTACAGGACACTGAACGCTACGCGGCACCGCCACTCCTTCATGTCTATTAAGTGAAGTTCTTCTGGTTTTTCACCAGTAAGAAAAGTGGAAAAGCTGCTAAAAGTCATAAAAAAGTCAGATCCTCGTTCTGTTGTTAAGCAATAAAATGAAAGATTTTGGGCCCACCACCTGTGGGAGGAACCGCCGGGATCGGGTGCGCTGCCACATGGGTGGCAGTGAAGGTCAGGGGCCTCGACGGACCAGACCCGGGCGGCAGACGCTGGCTCTGGGGACGTGGAACGTCACCTCTCTGTGGGGGAAGGAGCCGGAACTGGTGCGGGAGGTGGAGCGCTACCGGTTAGATCTGGTGGGGCTTACCTCTACGCACAGTCTAGGTTCTGGAACCGTACTCCTGGATAGGGGTTGGACTCTTTTCTTCTCCGGAGTTGCCCAGGGTGTGAGGCTGGGGGCATTGAACCCGAGTGGACAATGTTCAAAGTTTCCATTGCTGAAGCTGCGGCGGGGAGCTGTGGTCTTAGGGTCTTAGGTGCCTCACGGGGCGGTAACCCACGAACACCGTGGTGGACACCGGTGGTCAGGGAAGCCGTCCGACTGAAGAAGGAGTCCTTCCGGGATATGTTATCCCGGAGGACTCCGGAGGCAGTTGCAGGGTACCGAAGGGCCCGAAGGGCTGCAGCCTCTGCCGTGAAAGAGGCAAAGCAGCGGGTGTGGGAGAAGTTTGGAGAAGACATGGAGAAGGACTTTCGGTCGGCACCAAAGTGCTTCTGGAAAACTGTTCGCCACCTCAGGAGGGGGAAGCGGGGAACCATCCAAGCTGTGTACAGAAAGGATGGGACACTGTTGACCTCAACTGAGGAGGTAATAGGGCGGTGGAAGGAGCACTTTGAGGAACTCCTGAATCCGACTAATACGCCCTCTATGTTAGAGGCAGAGCTGGAGGATAACGGGGATTGTCGCCGATTTCCCAGGCGGAAGTCACTGATGTAGTCAAACAACTACACAGTGGCAAAGCCCCGGGGATTGATGAGATCCGTCCGGAAATGCTCAAGGCTCTGGGTGTGGAGGGGCTGTCCTGGTTGACACGCCTCTTCAACATTGCGTGGAAGTCTGGGACGGTGCCAAAGGAGTGGCAGACTGGGGTGGTGGTTCCCCTTTTTAAAAAGGGGGACCAGAGGGTGTGTGCCAATTACAGGGGTATCACACTTCTCAGCCTCCCTGGTAAAGTCTACTCCAAGGTGGAAAGGAGGGTTCGGCCGATAGTCGAACCTCGGGTTGAGGAGGAACAATGCGGATTCCGTCCTGGTCGTGGAACAACGGACCAGCTCTTCACTCTCGCAAGGATCCTGGAGGGAGCCTGGGAGTATGCCCAACCAGTCTACATGTGTTTTGTGGATTTGGAGAAGGCGTATGACCGGGTCCCCCGGGAGATACTGTGGGAGGTGCTGCGGGAGTATGGGGTGAGGGGGTCTCTTCTCAGGGCCATCCAATCTCTGTACAACCAAAGTGAGAGCTGTGTCCGGGTTCTCGGCAGTAAGTCGGAATCGTTTCAGGTGAGGGTTGGCCTCCGCCAGGGCTGCGCTTTGTCACCAATCCTGTTTGTAATATTTATGGACAGGATATCGAGGCGTAGTCGGGGTGGGGAGGGGTTGCAGTTTGGTGGGCTGGGGATCTCATCGCTGCTCTTTGCAGATGATGTGGTCCTGATGGCATCATTGGCCTGTGACCTTCAGCACTCACTGGATCGGTTCGCAACCGAGTGTGAAGCGGTTGGGATGAGGATCAGCACCTCTAAATCGGAGGCCATGGTTCTCAGCAGGAAACCGATGGAGTGCCTACTCCAGGTAGGAAATGAGTCCTTACCCCAAGTGAAGGAGTTCAAGTACCTTGGGGTTTTGTTCGCGAGTGAGGGGACAATGGAGCGGGAGATTGGTCGGAGAATCGGGCGCAGCGGGTGCGGTATTGCATTCAATCTATCGCACACCGTTGTGAAAAAGAGAGCTGAGCCAGAAGGCAAAGCTCTCGATCTACCGGTCAGTTTTCGTTCCTACCCTCACCTATGGTCATGAAGGCTGGGTCATGACCGAAAGAACGAGATCCAGGGTACAAGCGGCGAAATGGGTTTCCTCAGGAGGGTGGCTGGCGTCTCCCTTAGAGATAGGGTGAGAAGCTCAGTCATCCATGAGGAGCTCGGAGAGCCCGCTGCTCCTTTGCGTCGAAAGGAGCCAGTTGAGGTGGTTCGGGCATCTGGTAAGGATGCCCCTGGGCGCCTCCCTAGGGAGGTGTTCCAGGCACGCCCAGCTGGGAGGAGGCCTCGGGAAGACCCAGGACTAGGTGGAGGGATTATATCTCCAACCTGGCCTGGGAACGCCGATCCCCAGTCGGAGCTGGTTAATGTTGCTCGGGAAAGGGAAGTTTGGGGTCCCCTGCTGGAGCTGCTCCCCCCGCGACCCGACACCGGATAAGCGGACAAAGATGGATGGATGGACAAAGAAGTGGTGATAAAAAAACCCACATATTTACACCTAACACTGGAGTATTTTGTAAGTTTTAAGTTTAGTATGTAAAGTACTAAATGTAATTATTCTGCTAAACTTCAAAGCTCTCCACAACCTTTCTTTAAACCAATCACAATCGTCATGGGCGGTGCTAAGCTCCGCACAGAGCCGCTGCTAAATAGCTGTGATTGGACAGATAGTCTAGCTAGCTGTCTGGATTTACCCTGCAGAGATCTGAGGGGCAGTTAACCATAGTCCTCACAAATCCACCAAATTTAAAATTCCAACACAAAGAAAGCGGAAGGAAACGGAAAATACATGCATCTGGCTGAATTTTTCTGCGGCACCGGAGCAATCCCGGAAGTGGAACGCGAAGGATCTAGACTAACACTGCTCCAACAGGCAACCAGCAAGTAGTTACAGCAGACTCTGACCCAGGTTCGATTCCCAGTCCGGGCTGACCCTTTTCATGACATTTTTTATTTTGACATACTATGACTTTTTTTAAATCACCTTTTTTCGAGATACTATGACTTGTTATCAACATAATGTCTGCTCTGGCACAATGGCTCAGTGGTTAGCACTGCTCCAACAACCAGCAAGTAAGCACCGCAGACTCTGACTCAGGTTCGATTCCCAGTCCGGGCTGACCCTGTTTTCGACATACTATACTTTATCGACATACTATACTATGATCACTTTTTGAGGACTTTTTTCCCATGAACTTTACTATGACCTTTTTTATCCCTTTTTTAGACATATTATAGTATGACTTATTTTTTATTAAACTTAAAATATTACACTATAATGTAATACATTGGTATTATTCAACATGTCAATGAAATTCATACTAATTAAAACCATTTCAATTTTTCAAACTATTCTCACTACGTCACCTTCTTCTTACGCAATTATGCCAGCAATCCAGTTTAGCTTTAGCGATTCATCTTTTCAGCATTCACAAGCATTTTCTGCAGGAAATGCATTTTCGAGTTTTACCTACTACTTGATTTTTTTTTTACTATTGATACATTTGTTGTGATTGTATTATTCTTTTTGTTAATGTGTCCTTCAGGCCAACAAATAAAATGTATTACTATTGTCATTATCAGAATCAGAATACTTTATTGATCCCCTCAGGGAAATTATTGTGTGTAACGAGCCTGTAAAGGATAACCAGCTCATGGTTTTTACCGTTGACGTGTTTGTTGAGTTCGTCCTCATGCAGGTCGGATGCGAGCACCGTCAGCTTACTGAGCGCCAGCAGCGTCTTCTTCTTCACAAAGTAACGCGTCTCCCCGTTGGCCTGGCTGTAGAGTGTCCTGTTGGCCTGCAGACACACCAGATACCGCGTCAGTCACAGCATTATAATAGTTATTTAAAGTGCTCATATTATGCCTTTTCCCTTTCCTTTATTGTGTTATATATATTTTTGAAGAAGCCCAAAGTCCCCCCAAAGGGACTTCCCATCTCCAACAGAAAACTCTGTTCACCAACTGCTCCAAACATCTCTATTGTAGTCCAGCCTTTACTTCAGAGACAGACGTGGTCACTTTGTAACACACGTTATAATGCTCGCCTAGCTGCTAGCATGGTACACCCTCATACTCTGCTCCTGACTGGCTAGTAGTCCTTACCTAGGTACTGTCAGGACACGCCCGCATACTCTGCTTCTTGGCTAGAGTCCTGGTACCGTCAGGGCCCCCAGTAGGCTCCTTACCTAGGTACTGTCAGGACACGCCCATACTCTGCTTCTGACTGGCTAGTAGTCCTTACCTAGGTACTGTCAGGGCCCCCCTCATACTCTGCTCCTGACTGGCTAGTAGTCCTTACCTAGGTACTGTCAGGGCACGATACCTGCTTCTGACTGGCTAGTAGTCCTTACCTAGGTACTGTCAGGGCCCTGCTTCTGACTGGCTAGTAGTCCTTACCTAGGTACTGTCAGGGCACGCCCTCATACTCTGCTCCTGACTGGCTAGTAGTCCTTACCTAGGTACTGTCAGGACACTCTGCTCCTGACTGGCTAGTAGTCCTTACCTAGGTACTGTCAGGACACGCCCGCATACTCTGCTTCTGACTGGCTAGTAGTCCTTACCTAGGTACTGTCAGGGCCCTCATACTCTGCTTCTGACTGGCTAGTAGTCCTTACCTAGGTACTGTCAGGGCACGCCCTCATACCCTCCTGACTGGCTCCTGTCCTGGCTAGGTAGTCCTTACCCTCATACCTGCTCCTGACTGGCTAGTGTCCTTAGGTACTGTCAGGCACGCCCGCATACTCTGCTCCTGACTGGCTAGTAGTCCTTACCTAGGTACTGTCAGGACACGCCCGCATACTCTGCTTCTGACTGGCTAGTAGTCCTTACCTAGCTACTGAGCATGTGCGACTCCCAACAAAGATGGAACAGAAGTGAGATGTCTCACTCTGTAGCTAAAAGAGAGAGCTCAACACACAGGGTGAAAAGAGGAGCTGCAGCAATGTGCAGTACAACAAAAATATGGTGTTTTTTGAAAATGAAACCATGTAAAGCTATTCATTCTATTTTCATGAAACTTGGTGGAAGGGTGTAACATGGGCCATACACACGTTCTTTCACTCTCGTTAAAATGTGTTTGTGCTACAAAGTCTAACTGTGGTTAAAACCAGGAAGGCTGATGAACATTTCCTCTTGCTTGCTTGTGTATGTGTATATGTGTGTGTTAACTGCAGGCAGGAAGGAAGCTGTGCAATTTGTGTGTGTATGTGTGTTAAATGTAGAGGCAGTATTATTGGTGCTGGTTGTTGTGAGCATCAACATGTTTAAAGCTGCTAAAACAGGAAGGAAACTGAGTTTGTGTGTTTCTACGCTGTGGTGGCTGTAGACTCAGAAAGTGAGGAGGATAAAGAAAGAAAGAAAGGATTTTATAACCCTGTGTGTAGTCTTTGGTAGTTTTAGAGGACATAAAAACATTTTTAAAGGAGGTGAAAACAGAAGGAGGAGTTACGTGAGGCCATGTGTCCCTGTGGAAGAGCGAGGTAAGACTGGGAAGAAGGAAACTAAGGATGGAAGGAGGGAAGATAAGGTAACGACTGAAGATACTTAATTAAAAGGGAGAAAAAAAAGGTAAGGACGTAACAAAGGGAAGAAGGGATTGAACAATAAAGATCAGAAAGAAGGAATGAGTGAAGGAATGACTGACTTGGAAAAGGGAAGAAAGAAGACAAATAAATAGGGAGGAAGAAAGGAAGGAAGGAGGGTAATGATGAAGGAATGAAGTGTAAAGGAAAGGAAGGAAGGAAGGGGGTAAGTGTAAAGGGAAGGAAGGAAGGGGGTAATTATAAAGGGAAGGAAGGAAGGAAGGAAGTGTAGAAGGAAGGAAGGAAGGAGTTGGGTAATTATAAAGGGATGGAAGGAAGGAAGGAAGTGTAAAGGGAAGGAAGGAAGGAAGTGTGAAGGGAAGGAAGGAAGGAAGGAAAGAAGGAAGAAAGGAAGAGGGTAAGTGTAAAGGGAAGGAAGGAAGGAAGGGGTAAGTGTGAAGGGAAGGAAGGAAGGAAGTGAGGAAGGAAGGGGGTAAGTGTAAAGGGAAGGAAGGAATGAAGGGAGGGAGGAAGGGGGTAACTGTTAAGGGAAGAAAGGAAGGAAGGGAGGGAGGGAGGGAGGAAGGAAGGAAGGAAGGAAGGAAAGAAGGATGAAGGAAGGAAGGGAGGAAGGGAGGAAGGGGATAAGTGTAAAGGGAAGGGAGGAAGGGAGGAAGGAAGGGGGTAAGTGTAAAGGGAAGGCAGGAAGGGAGGAAGGAAGGGGGTAAGTGTATAGGGAAGGAAGGAAGGAAGGGAGGGAGGAAGGAAGGGGATAAATGTAAAGGGAAGGAAGGGAGGAAGGAAGGGGGTAAGTGTAAAGGGAAGGAAGGAAGGGAGGAAGGAAGGGGGTAAGTGTATAGGGAAGGAAGGAAGGAAGGGAGGAAGGAAGAGGGTAAGGGTAAAGGGAAGGAAGGAAGGAAGGAAGGGGGTAAAGGGAAGGAAAACAAAGGAAAGAAGAGATTAAAGATGAAAATAAAGGACAGAAAAACAGAACAAATAGCAGAAAGGAAGAAGACAGATAGAATGGAGGGAAGGAATTAATAAAGGAATTAATAAAGGAAGGAAGGAAGGAAGGAAGGAAGGAAGGAAGGAAGGAATAAATAAAGGAGAGAAGAGAAAGGAGTGAAGTGAATGAAAGTAAAGAAGTGATCTGGGTCATCAGCTGTTGAGGAAGTGTTGGTAGTTTCTCAGAGGATGTGGTTTAGTTCCAAGGTGTGAAACAAGTGTGTGTGTGTGTGTGTGTGTGTGTGTATCACTGTGTGTGTGTGTGTGTGTGTGTATATATGTGTCATGGGTCCATGAGTTGTCTTGTATTGTACTGCATCTGTAATATTTGTGTCCCTGTACAATTTTTCTTTATGTGGACATAAATAAATGGTTAAAGTGTGTGTGTGTGTGTGTGTGTGTGTATCTGTATGTGTCACTGTGTGTGTGTGTGTGTGTGTGTGTGTGTGTGTGTGTGTGTGTGTCATGGGTCCATGAGTTGTCTTGTATTGTACTGCATCTGTAATATTTGTGTCCCTGTACAATTTTTCTTTATGTGGACATAAATAAATGGTTAAAGTGTGTGTGTGTGTGTGTGTGTGTGTGTGTGTGTATGTGTCACTGTGTGTGTGTGTGTGTGAGTGTGTCACTGTGTGTGTGCGTCGTACACTTTGGTAGTCGTGCACGTGGATGTGGTGCAGCCAGCTGAGGTGCTGGTGCGACTGCAGGAAGCTGGCCAGCTGCTGGTGCTGGGCGGCCGGCTGGGACAGCAGCTTCCCCCTCTTCCCCTTCTCCATGTACCAGCGGAACAGGAAGTCTGCAAAGTTCTGCGGCAGGAAGTGACAAAGAGGAAGTTGGTAAGCGCTTTCATGGCTGTTATTGAAATGGCATACTACAGGGCTGTCAACGAATATTCTAAATTTGAATCCTGTGAGAGAGAGAAAGCAGCAATGCCACTTTACATCTGAAGTGTTTAAAGACTCTGTTGTTTATTTCTAAAGAAACACGACAACGTATAAAAGGCTCCATTACCTCGTAGCTCACGTTATGGCTCCGTAGCAGACGCTTTTATAAAAATAGGCTAACGATTGGGTCATAACCACGAGACTTACGAAAAGACCATGAAACAATAGATGCTGCTAACAGCCATCCTCTTCTCCCTCTATTCCTTCCTTCCTCACCTTTTCCTCTCCTGCATTTTACTCCTTTTTCTTCTTATTCTCCTCTTTTGTTCTTGCTCTCCCTTCTTTTTTTCAACTCACATCTTCTCCTCTGATTGTTTATCCCCCAAATCATTCTTTCTTTTGTATCCTCATCATTCATTCCTTGCTTCTTCTTCCACATTGTCCTCTTTTCATCTCTTTTTTACTTTTTTTAATCGGCTCGGTGTGTCCCGGGCTTAACTCGGGTTGGGGTACCGTTTGGATTTTTACGATTCCGATGCCGAACCGGTACTTTTAAAACGATTCCGATTCCTAAACAGATTCTTGAAAAACTGAAAAATGACATCAAAGAGAGGAGTTTTTTTAATGTAATGTGTTTACTAGCGATTACGTGCAGTCAGTAAACGATTAACATGCTTTCACGTCCGTTTTGGTGAGCCCAGAGGGGAAAATATGGCATTTTAAAAGTAGCCTACATTTACGGTAGCTAGCTAACGGTAGACTGCAGAGAGAGTGTGATATTTTTACGTCTGTTTCGGAGCGTGTACAAAAAGCCGTCCATCAGCAGGGATTGTAGAGTGCATGTCGGAGAATAGTGCGGGCACGTGCGCCACTCGGCAGAAAAGGGAGAAAGAAAAAAAGAGTCTGCTGCTGTCCAGAGCGACAGAGGGAAAAAATTTCAGTCGGAACCGAAATTTTCGTTCCAATCCGGTCCGAATACTACCGTTTGCGTAGGAACCGGTTCCATAGCGGAACCCTAGGCTTAACCGGAGAGACCACGAGATTCGGGATCTTCTGTCGGTAAGAGCCGTCACAAAAAATGCCACAACTGACAAATTAAAAAGGAAAATTCCAGCGTAAAACAAACCTATGGGTTAATAACCGATGTGTACCCACTCTGTCGTTCTCTGGGACATGTGTTCAAGCTAAATCGAATGCGTTTGTAGCTTGAAACATGCTAGCTCGGACCGCTGATTAGCTTACAATGCTAGTAGTCGGGGCACAGGGAAAGTACAAACAAAATTGCTATTTAAACCACTAAAAAGGCTCAAAATAGCACCTCACGTCAACGGTAGAATAACGAGGGTCCCTACATGTTAACCAAAGCATTGAGAACTTTGTTAGCAGGCAAGTTACAGGCAGTTTATTAAAAAGATAGCTCCCAAGACGGAGGCCACCTGTATACGAGAACGCGATAATTCACGGTCAATAAAACTATATGAAATGATTCCTCATTTTTTTTCCTTTAAAAAAAGCCATAAACATTATGAACTATTATGACTAATAGTTAAGATCAGAGGATGTTGAGTGGATCACAGACTGGTATATGTCAAAGTTTAGTCGAGATACTGTTTTGAAACCATTTAAACATTTTAAAAACATCCCAAAATCAATGGAAGCAATCATAATTTTTACCGGCGAAGAATGTTGTGTGGGTTCCACGCCATACAACGTGCATCCATGTTATTTTTGGGCCATTTGGTTGAAAGAAACCCATATTTCACAATATAAAAAGACTTTAAAAAACGGGTAAAATTTGACCCAATGACAACACAAGCGTTAAACTGTCTAGTAAGCTAAACTTTAACATGCTAACACAAATATCACGTTTGAGCCACGCTACCACGAGCTGGGTAGCGTGACGCCACAGCGGGCTCCGGGCGTAGGACTACTGGGTCAGACGGGGGCGTCTCGGTCGGTCTCCATGTCTTCCCTAAAGCATTTCTGGTTCTCTGCGTACCTGGTCTGCAAACTTGGTCATGTAGTGCTGCAGGCGGCTCTGGTTGTCGGTCTGCTCGCACATCTGGACCAGGATGTCGAAGTCACAGTACTTCTCAGCCAGCGCTGCCACCCACTGGTACTGACCCAGCTCCACTGCAACACACAATTAGGTACTTTTGCTTCACAAAAAAATATATAATAACTCAAACCGTTTAAAGCGCCCATATTCTGCTCATTTTTAGGTTCATAACTGTATTTTAAGGTTGTACCAGAATAGGTTTACATGGTTTAATTTTCAAAAAATACCATCTTTTTGTTGTACTGCACAGCTCTCTCTCTCTCTCACTGCTGCAGATCCTCTTTTCACCTGGTCTCTGTTTTAGCTACAGAGTGAGACCTCTTTTCATTTTCTGTACTATCTTTGATTGCACTCGCACATGCCCAGTAGCTCAGATGTAGATGATGTCAGCTAGCTAACTCTAGAGACAGTAAAAGAAAGCCTGTTTCTCCAACTTTGGTCAGTTACAAGGCAGGATTAGCTGGGAGACTTCTTCTAAACGAGGGAGCACATGTAAGCAGTTCTTTTGTAGATTATGGTGAACTTGTGTGTGTTGTAGCAGTGCTTTGCTATTGAGAACGACGTAGCATGCTAGCGTTAGCATTAGCATGCTAACGCTACGAGCTAACGGTTGTGGTTAGCCAGCTCATTTCGGACTGTGACGTCACAGTCCGAAATGAAATGAAGACATCTACAGTGTGTTCAGGGGACAGGCAGCTAGCAGATAGTGAGGAGATGTTTTTTACAGTGTGTTCAGGGGACAGGCAGCTAGCTGATAGTGAGGAGATGTTTTTTACAGTGTGTTCAGGGGACAGGCAGCTAGCTGATAGTGAGGAGATGTTTTTTTTACAGTGTGTTCAGGGGACAGGCAGCTAGCAGATAGTGAAGAGATATTTTTTACAGTGTGTTCAGGGGACAGGCAGCTAGCAGATAGTGAGGAGATGCTTTTTTTACAGTGTGTTCAGGGGACAGGCAGCTAGCTGATAGTGAGGAGATGTTTTTTTTACAGTGTGTTCAGGGGACAGGCAGCTAGCAGATAGTGAAGAGATGTTTTTTACAGTGTGTTCAGGGGACAGGCAGCTAGCAGATAGTGAGGAGATGTTTTTTTACAGTGTGTTCAGGGGACAGGCAGCTAGCAGATAGTGAGGAGATGCTTTTTTTACAGTGTGTTCAGGGGACAGGCAGCTAGCTGATAGTGAGGAGATGCTTTTTTTACAGTGTGTTCAGGGGACAGGCAGCTAGCAGATAGTGAGGAGATGCTTTTTTTACAGTGTGTTCAGGGGACAGGCAGCTAGCTGATAGTGAGGAGATGTTAAAAAACGAGTGACATCGCTTAGAGCCCCTTTAATAGTGGACAACTAATCCATTAATCTTTGCAGCTCTAATTGAAATCCGATTCTATCATTAGACTCTCAGTGCGGTTTATTCCTCCACTTACGCAGCGGGGCGAGCAGCTCGGAGCGCCGCTGGCTGTACTCCATCTCCAGGCTGTTGTAGCGCTCCTGTTTGGCCCCCAGGGGCCTCTGCTGCTGCAGGGAGGTCAGCTGGGCCACATAGCCGCCCAGGTAGATGTCCAACAGCGCCACCAGCTGCTCGCAAAGGGCGCTGCGCAGCTCGGAGTCGGCGTGCGGGTACACAGAGCGCAGGATGATCTCGTGCTGGCGGGAGAGGACACCGCGAACGCCTCCAACACCTCCTGACGCTGGGGGAGAGAAGACGTTCATTACGTTATTCTGCTCCAAATAAAAAGCACTTTTACAGGTAACTGAACGGCCATTTAGGACATTTAGAGCGTGAGCTGTTAATTTCTTTGTGTTTGCTGACACCTTATCAACAGAAAACTCATTTTTAGGACTGAACATGGAGGTCATATTTTCTGCAGACATTCTAAATAAAACTAAGCTTTCGATGTAATTTCCAGCAATCTGAGGCCAAAGTTTCTGCAGGTTTCACCAAGTAAAATTTGAGACTTTTTTTAAAGACCTTAATGACCATTATGAATGACATTTTCTCAAAGATTATTTTTTGGGTGAGGCATCTCACTTCTGTAACATCTTTGTAGGGAGTCACACATGCGCAGTAGCTAGGTAAGGACTACTAGCCAGTCAGAAGCAGAGTATGAGGGCGTGCCCTGACAGTACCTAGGTAAGGACTACTAGCCAGTCAGAAGCAGAGTATGAGGGCATGTCCTGACAGTACCTAGGTAAGGACTACTAGCCAGTCAGAAGCAGAGTATGAGGGCGTGCCCTGACAGTACCTAGGTAAGGACTACTAGCCAGTCAGAAGCAGAGTATGAGGGCATGTCCTGACAGTACCTAGGTAAGGACTACTAGCCAGTCAGAAGCAGAGTATGAGGGCGTGCCCTGACAGTACCTAGGTAAGGACTACTAGCCAGTCAGAAGCAGAGTATGAGGGCATGTCCTGACAGTACCTAGGTAAGGACTACTAGCCAGTCAGAAGCAGAGTATGAGGGCGTGCCCTGACAGTACCTAGGTAAGGACTACTAGCCAGTCAGAAGCAGAGTATGAGGGTATACCATGCTAGCAGCTAGGCGAGCATTATAACGTGTGTTCCAAAGTGACCACGTTGGTCTCTGAAGTAAAGGCTGGACTACAATAGAGCTGTTTGGAGCAGTTGGTGAACAGAGTTTTCTGTTGGAGATGATAAGTCCCTTTGGGGGGGGACTTTGGGCTTTTTCACTTTTTAAACATAACGTGTATAGGCCTGTCGCGATAGTCAATAAATCGAGTTATCGCATGATAAAAAAAATGAGCTCGATAATTTTTCCGGCCGCGATAATTTCCATTTGCATGCTTGTTTATTTTCCTCGTCTCTCCCTCTCTCTCTACCAAAGAGACTGGAGGACCACTCTCGGTTCCTTAGCGTAACGAGGAGTGAACCCTCTTGTCACTCGCATAGTCTTTGTGTGGGCGGTAGGCTACTCCGGGCGGAGAGAGCGAGAGAGTTGGAGCAGGGTTTCCTGCAGCACTTTGCAGTTAAGGCGCCGTCAAAAAAAAAATAAAGTATATGAGCGATATCCACCGTGTTACTCGGCGTCCTGTTTTCTCCCTTTCATTCCAAACCACACAGCTGACAACCTGCAAGGTGGAGGCGGTGGAGACGGGCTCGGACATACACATAGGGTACTAGATACATATAGGGTACTAGGCTCGGACATGCACGCCGCTGTGGACTCGTCAGTCTCGCAAGCGGTTTCAGGAAAGTGGCTGCATGTGTCCGACAATGCACAGAACATTAACGGTACAAGCCTACAGCTGTCCGCGGACACGGAGTGTGGAAAGTATGTCAGCGTTGGCGCCTGTGTGTGTGTGTGTGTGTGTGTGTGTGTGTGTGTGTGTGTGTGTGTGTGTGTGTGTGTGTGTGTGTGTGTGTGTGTGTGTGTGTGTGTCGGCGCCCCCAAAAGCTCCGACCTGCAGAGGAGCAGAAGCCGCACCTTCGCCAAAATGAAGACTGAAAAACAGAACTATTTTGGTACATTTACTCGCCACGTGGCAGATAGCCATACATATAGATTTTATTTATTAATTATATATTATTTAAATGTAATATTTAGTGTTAAATAATTGTAAAATGTAGTACAGAGTCTCTAGTCTGAGAACTTACGTGTCACAAACGGCAATTCCACAACTGTACATCAGCGTGAAAGACGACATACCAAAGGAGATCAAAGACATATTGTGGATATTTAAAATGTCTTCCAGTTCCAGTGTTAAATATTCTTTAGAAATAAAAGTGTATTGATCTTTGAAAAGGTGTACCTGTAGTATTATTATTATTATTATTATTATTATGACATTATCATTATATTAGATGCAAATGGTCTCTCGATGACAATATTATCGTTTATCGCAATAATTTCTGGGACAATTTATCGTCCAGCAAAATTTGTTATCGTGACAGGCCTAAACGTGCACAAAAATATATTTAACACAATAAATGAAAATGGCAAAAGCCAAAAAGCATAATATGAGCACGACCCAGCGGAAACCCTGTGAGGCGGTTGGTAATTGGAGAATAGAGAAGTAAAGACGTACCTGTCCACGGGATGTACTCCGGCTCGGCAGCAGCGGTTTCAGAAGCTCTGTACATGAAGGCCTTCGTCTCCCTGTACTGACTAGCAGCCTGAAGCATGTCCTACACACACAGACACAGGAGGTACATTCAGGGACCTATGTTGAAGCATACATACTGTTTCCCATTTCTGACATGCAGGCGATCGACATCAAATGACCCAAAATTGCCAACATTTCAGACGTCTGAGCCGCTTACTTTTCACTTGTAATAACGAAATGAATCCGATTGTTCTCCGGGAGAATTTCCCTCCACGTCTGTGAATTGATCTTTGATGAAAGTACATAAACGTTACTTCACTAAGTTACTACAGTAGGTGTTTACCGGTATATAACGGTCGCTAAGGCACCGGTGCCGTATCACCACCGAGTCTCGGACCCCCAAATAAAAACTCTTTGGATCTACATGATTCATGTGGATGACATTTTCCCATTCAAAACGGCGATTTTTGCCGAAAAGCGACAAGTTTACAGGTAAGGCTGGGCAATATATCAATATTATATTGATATTGTGATATGAGACTAGATATCGTCTTAGATTTTGGAAATCGTAATATTGTATATGGCTTAAGTGGTGTCTTTTCCTGGTTTTAAAGGCTGCATTACAGTAAAGTGATGTACTTTTCTGTGTTACTAGACTGTTCTATTAGTTTTACCTTTACCCACTTAGTCATTATATCTGCATTACTGAAGATTATTTATCTTAAATCTCATTGTGAAGATATTTTGTTAAAGCACCAATTGTCAACCCTATAATATCGCCACAATATCAACATTGAGGTATTAGGACAAGAATATCGCGATATCTGATTTTCTCCATATCGCCCAGCCCTATTAACAGGTATGTGGAATTATTAATTATGTCTGAAGGAGATTTCGTCATTATGTCTTTATATCGAAAATGTGGGTTTCTTTCAACAAATTGTCAACATTGTTTTACTGTGGATGGTTCCATACAACATTCTTCAGTGTAAAATAAATGATCAGTTCAATATTTTCAATTAATTTGGGTAATTTATTAGATAGCATTTCATAGGAAAGCTTTTTTGCACACCTCTTTTGTCAGTCAGGTGCGTAGGATATGATCAAAAGTAGCTAATCAGAAGCTTAGAGAAAGTCCCGCACACTGACCATTACGCAAGCAATAACTTATTTTGAAAAATGTAAAAAAACTGACAAAAATGCTTAAAATAAACGAGCGGAAAAAAAACAAGAAAAACTTGTCAGTGTTGCTATCTGGGAAGTGAGAGGAGGGAGGGAATGTACTTCTGTCAAATCTACATTGTGTATCGTTTTCATACGTTGTTATGTCAACAAAACAATAAAAAGCATCACGATAAATACGATTTTCGATTATTATTTTTTACCTTGATGACGTTGTTGACGGTGAGAACGACCTCGGCCCACTGCACCGAGTCGACCGGGCTCTCCTTCAGACTCCGCTCCTCCTCGTCCAGCAAACACTCGAACACAGACGAGATCTGGGACACCTGCGAGGTCACCGGAAACAAACAAAGAGCAGATAGTGAGGAGATGTTTTTTACAGTGTGTTCAGGGGACAGGCAGCTAGTGGATAGTGAGGAGATGTTTTTTACAGTGTGTTCAGGGGACAGGCAGCTAGCTGATAGTGAGGACATGTTTTTTACAGTGTGTTCAGGGGACAGGCAGCTAGCAGATATTGAGGAGATGTTTTTTACAGTGTGTTCAGGGGACAGGCAGCTAGCAGATAGTGAGGAGATGTTTTTTACAGTGTGTTCAGGGGACAGGCAGCTAGCAGATAGTGAGGAGATGTTTTTTACAGTGTGTTAAGGAGACAGGCAGCTAGCAGATAGTGAGGAGATGTTTTTTACAGTGTGTTCAGGGGACAGGCAGCTAGCAGATAGTGAGGAGATGTTTTTTACAGTGTGTTCAGGGGACAGGCAGCTAGCAGATAGTGAGGAGATGTCGGGACACAAACCGACCTCTCTGAAGAAGACGTCGGCGGGCGTCAGGCTGGGCGGCACGGCGGCTCCGTTCTTCTGCAGCGCGATGCCGATGGCCCGGTTCACCAGCTCGCCGTGTTTGCTGTGGTGGTTCTTCAGCACCATGGCGGCCTGAAGCTTCTCCGCGTGTTCGCACAGCAGCAGGCGGGTCGCCACGGGAGACGACCGCACCGTCACCTGGCCGAGCCGGTCCAGCAGACCCACCTGGCGGAGGAGCACAGCCACGAGTCATTATTAACCACGCTGGTGTCCTGGGTCAAATTTCTCTATATCAGTCTCTATAGTCTGTATATCAAAAATGTGGGTTTCTTTCAACAAATTGTCAACATTGTTTTACCGTGGATGGTTCCATACAACATTCTTCAGTGTAAAATAAATGATCAGTTCAATATTTTCAATTAATTTGGGTAATTTATTAGATAGCATTTCATAGGAAAGCTTTTTTTGCACACCTCTTTTGTCAGTCAGGTGCGTAGGATATGATCAAAAGTAGCTAATCAGAAGTTTAGAGAAAGTCCCGCACACTGACCATTACGCAAGCAATAACTTATTTAGAAAAATCTAATTTTAATTCTATTAG
Source organism: Perca flavescens (assembly GCF_004354835.1). Lineage (NCBI taxonomy): Eukaryota > Metazoa > Chordata > Actinopteri > Perciformes > Percidae > Perca > Perca flavescens. The sequence goes on along the minus strand of NC_041332.1, from coordinate 6,365,597 downwards.
AGAGCATTTGAAAAACATTTTTATAGAAGGTTGAAAAAACTGACAAAAATGCTTCAAAAAATTAGCGAAAAAAAAAAAAAAAAAAAAGTCAGAAAAAGCTGCAAAAAACTTTGACAAAAACAACAAACTTAAAAAAAAAATAATTATTTAGAATACTAAATGAAATGCTGTATTCTTAAAGAGATTAGTACAGCTCTAAAATAGGATTTTCTTTTAAATAACAGGCTGGATTTGTTGTAAGGCCACTAGACAAGTTCTGTGCCCCATTATTTAACACATTTAAGGGGTTCCTGATGCGTTTGTGTTTGTGCACCTGAAGCAGGAAGTCCATGAAGCAGCCGTGGGCCTTCATCTTGTCCTCCAGCTGGTGGAGGATGATGAGGGAGGTGAGAGGAAAGCCACCGCTCTCTGGGCGAACAGAAACAGAAAAGTGTTTGGATGAAAACAGAAATTAAATACAGCAAAAGTAATACAAAATAAACAGTACTTCCACAATCTTCAGGTTGTTTAAAGGGGCACTATGCAGTTTAGGACATTTCCTCAGCCATGACGATAGTGTGAAAAACTCCATCGCTACCTTGTTCTTATAGCTAGCCGGTTCCTGGATGTGTGCAGTGCCATAATTTGTTAAATCACAAGACCTGATATCACGCAATACTTCCTGACGCTGAGGCAGCTGGTCCAAAAGTTGCGAGGGAGGTTTTTCCGCTCACAGGCGCTAGGGGGAGCGAGAAGACCACCATTCAACCCGAAAAAAGTCACATAACCATTCCTATGACTCCGAAGCTGTTCAGTTAAGGTACATTAAGCTTAAAAAAACAAAAAAAAAAACTGCAAAGTTCCCCTTTAATATGATTGCTTTTTTTCGTGCATTTGATGCTTTGTCTCCCCACCGTCGGGGACCGACTCGGCCCAGCGGGGGTCGGAGGCCGGGTAGTCGTCCACCAGGTCCAGGTTGATTCGAGTCACCAGGCCGTCCAGCTCGGCGCCCTCTTCCCCGTCAGCGTTGGCGGGGAACAGCTCGTCTGTAACCGTCTGAGCACCCACCAGATCGTTACTGGAAGAGAGAAGATTAGTTTTCATTTCCTACGACTAAATGGTCCTAAATTCCAATCCTAAAATCGTGCAGATTCAGTCTAAAACTACTGATACCAGCCTTCAAAAACAATCTTTTTATAAAGTCTGTTCAATAATAAATTAACTCCGTAAAAGGATTTTTAAAAATGCAAATTGAGGCAAACGTGCAACAGACAATGTGTTGATGTTGCAATATGCTGAGTCATTAAAACAACATTTTAATACAGAGGTTATGAAGTGCCTTTTATCTAGAGAGCCTGCCTTTATGCAGAGCATTGTGGCTGACAGCACTTCACCGATCCTGCTTTGTTTTGCCTTCCACTGGCAGGATTTAACTTTTTATTCATGTTTGGATTACCGGGTCATAACAACCTCTCTGCTGGCTGCACAGTGAGATACCACATTACAATTGTGTTTCTCCAAATTCATTCCAATCTTCTCATGTTGTCGAATGCATTAAACTGCCCATATACTGCCACCACAGCCAACGCGGGGCATTGCCTCACTTCGGCTGCACACATTTGCAACACACGCGTACGTGGGAATTAGTTCCAAATCACTCAAACCGACATGATGCAGAGAAAAGAAACCCTTTTTTGTGAATATTTAAAAACTTGCCTGTTTGAGGTTTTTACTTGTAAATGAAATGATTTGGTTATAATTGAATAACTTGATTAAACCTGATTGTCCCCGAATATAATAACGGAAAAAGTGAGCTAGTTACTGAGTAACTTGAATGGGTCTCTAAGACCGGAGCCATCCCCAGAGCCGGGGGCAAAGATGCAGACTATGGCTGCACTATAGGAGTAAAATACTAACATGCAATAATGTTGTTGAATATTGCCATAACGAGATATATAGATATATATATATATATATATATATATATACACACACACACATACACACTTGCGATACATAAACAGATATTAAACTATTAATTTTAAACAAATGAAAGAAAATCATTTCCAACATTTTTTATTAGACAAATTGAACATTGAATTGAATATAAAAAAGGCACCACTAATGAAAATGACATTATGAAGTTCAGTTTTCTGCTGATATTTTCTTTCAACTAACACAAACAAATTGTGTCTTTTGTGATATGTCGCAGCCTTTCGCGATATTATTATTGCGCAGTTGATGTTGCGATGGCGATGAAAAAAAAAAAAAAAAATATCTTGTGCAGCTCTAAAGCAGAGACTCGGTGAGCGTCCAGAACAAAGTGGCTCAAAGGTAGTTAGCCAAGTTAGCAGACAAATAAGAAGTTTGGATGCTTACTTTAAGATGATGGTGATAAACTCAGCAGAGCAGCAGCAAAGAAAATATGGAGTCCCAGAATATATAAATATATTTAAAAAAAAGCAAACCATGGTCCCCAAACCAGCTGATTCCGTGAGATCGGTGGAGTCGTCCTATTATCAGGGTCGTTTTATATTTGGGTCAATGCGGTATTGTGTTAAACCAGCAGCCAACTCATTCCCATTTTCCAAACAATCAATAAAAGATTTTTTTTAATAGGGATGCACCGAATCCAGGTTTTTGGTGTTCGGCCGAATACCGAATCCACTGGTTAAGATTCTGCTGAATCCGAATACCGAATCCTCCCATCCTCAGTCCATTAACACAGTAAACCCTAGGGCTGTCCTCGACTAAAGAAATTCTTAGTCGACTAACACTTATAGGATTTTGTCGACTAATCGATGAGTTGATTTCATCGACAGAGCTGTGCGCTTTGAGAGGTGGTTAAGACTAGAAAAGCACAATATAAATGTAGTTAATTAACCATCTGTAAAACTGAGTTTCTCCACAATTAATCCTGCAAAAGCACCACTTTAAATCTTGTGTTTACCATAAATGTGCTCAGAAGTTTCTTGGAAATGAGTAATTAAGCATGAATAAGCATAAAGAATGACTAATCGACTAAAGAAATCTTAGTCGACTAAGACCAAAACGACCGATTGGTCGACTAATCGACTAAGAGGTGGCAGCCCTAGTGCTCAGTGCTGTATAGTTTTATGTATCCAGTTTATTTAGTATTAGAGCACTGCATAATGTTTGGTTTTTGAAGCTTGAAAAGCTATGAATTAACTAATCGATTAAGAGGTGGCAGCCCTAGTAAACACATGAATGAAGTAAACTGGGACTGTCCTTCCTTTGCCGTACCTGAAGTTGCTGCATTCAGGCTGCTGTCTGGAGATTCCTTCGTGCAAAACTCGTATTCTTTCGGATGTTTCGTACCAGATGTTGTAACAGCGGCCATGTTGTGTATAGTTTAGGGTCCTCGCCACCACCAGACCAATCAGCATTGAACAGATTGAACATGTAGCTGGACTTGAATGGCCTTCTTTTGACTGAAAGTGCTGCCAAACTACAACTTGTTCTGCTCACCAGATCCATGTCCACTTTCTCACAGCCTGCTGCATTGAACGCTCCACCTACGTAAACACCTTCCCGTAATCAACGGCGCCGTCGCTACGGTGACCAGCGAAGCGTGCGTAGTGCAAGCGTAGGGTTCGGTGCGGTGGAAACCGAACCCCGTCAAAAAGCCCAATATTCGGCCGATTCCGAAGCCTGGATTCGGTGCATCCCTGGTTTTTTATATAAAGATTTGTGATTTGTTAACCTACCGACAGAAATGCAGGAACGCCGCCTTCAGCAGTTTGGTTTTGTCTTCCTGAGCTACAGGCTCAGCTCTGGTCGGAGTCTCCATGGCTGAAACCTGCAAACACAAAGAATCTAAATTAGAAATGCATTTTATATTCAGGAACAATCACGTGCATCTTTTAAGTTTCCGTTGTCCTAACTGGATTTCCAGTTTGTGGCTGAAGTCTTACTGGAGTCCGGTATGGGGGCTGGATCCGAATCATCAGGTATCGTTCGTTGGGTAGGAGTTATATTTTAAATTTTGGGATTTGAATATTCATATTTTTGTTGGTTTTTCCTTTCACACTGCAATGAAGTTGAGACAGATTCAACTTTTGGAGAAACGCAAGCAGACGTAACGCTGCGGTCACATAACTGCCGATCAGACTTCGTCGGTACGTTTTGAGGCGGAGTGAGAGTCCCGTACAGAAAACAGGAAACATCACTGCCTCTATCGCTGCCACAAGATTGTTTTAACACCAAAACACAAGCACTGAACTGCCCGGGTTTCCTGCACAGTCGCTCCGTGTCTTTTCTCTCTCTCTCTCCCGGAAATTGCGCTGCCTTCAAGTGCGGTCGGAAATTACGAGATCGATGAACAATCTGACGTAAAACAGTAACTGTGAAATATAAAGTCTACTTGTCTCTACATTGGGGGGTTAAAAAACACAACAGAACGCCACACAAATGAGCCATTTAAAAAGGACAAATCTGGCGCAAAATAAACCCAGGGGTTAATAAGACACGTGTGTACCGAGTCGACCTCTGGGATAAATTTTCATGCTAATCAGATGTGACCAGTTTTAGCGCAAAACGCTAATTAGCTGGTAGCGCTAGTAGTCGGGGCAAAGGGTAAAGTAAAAAGAAATCTCTATTTCTACACCACTAACAAGGCTCAAAATAGCACCACACTTCCATGGTAGCATAATGAGGGTCCGATGTAAACCGAGGCATTGAGAACTTTGTAAGTGTACAGACAGTTTATTAAAAAGAGAGATTATAAAAGACAGTTGCGTTCACGTATACAGGCAGGCGCCATCTTGGGAAAACAGTCACAACCAGTTGAACGACGAACGTCACCCATGTATTTTAAAAAGGAACACGCCGACTTATTGGGAATTTAGCTTATTCACCGTAACCCCCAGAGTTAGACAAGTCGATACTAGAGATGGCCCGATACCACTTTTTTGCTTCCCGATACCGATTCCGATACCTGAACTTGCGTATCGGCCGATACCGAGTACCGATCCGATACCAGAGTGTCATATATTTCATTATGTTTTAACAGCTGTATACTACTATCTCTGTATGGATGTGATATGATTTCTATCTCGGTTGTCGGTCTGGCTCAGGTTAAACTCTTTGTGAAACATGAACAAACACAAACAATAAACGCCCCAGAACTTTCTTTTATTCTCCAGTTTGACAGTCAGTTATAATGGAAAAAGAACATAAATAAACTACTTTTAATGTAGATTTTCTTTAGGGCTTTATTACGTGGTATCGGATCGGTGCATAAACTCCAGTACTTCCCGATACCGATACCAGCGTTTTAGGCAGTATCGGAGCCAATACCGATACTGGTATCGGTATCGGAACATCTCTAGTCGATACATACCCTTCTCATCTCCATGCATGCTGTAATGCTGTCTGACGGCTCCAGCAGCATCAGGCCAGCACAGAACATGCAGGTGAATGGTTCCAGTAATCCTACTGCTCCCAATAAGTGACAAAATAACACCAACATGTTCCTATTTACATGTTGTGATTTGTAGAAGTCTGGCGTGTACAAAAAACAACGTAACATGAGACACAGCCGTCTTCTAACTGTAAACAAACCGGGAACTATATTCTCAGGCGGAACAATATAGTACTTGGGCGGAGTGATATGCTCGCAGCAAGCCTGTCTGAGAATATAGTTCCTGGTTTGTTTACTGTTAGAAGGTGGCTGTGTCTCATGTTACGTTGTTTTTTGTACACGCTGTGACTCTACAAATCAAAACATGTAAATAGGAACATGTTGGCGTTATTTTGTCACTTTTGTCACAATTTGGAGCAGTAGGCTAGTTGGAACCATTCACCTGCAGGATCTGTGCTAGGCTAAGCTAATGCTGGAGCCGTCAAGCAGCGTTACAGCACGCACGGAGATGAGAAGGGTATGCATCGACTTGTCTTACTCTGGGGGTTACGGTGAATACGCTAAAGTCCCAATAAGTCGGCGTGTTCCTTTAATAAACAGAATTCATGCATTTCCGTGTAATTACATTTCACAAATGTAATTCCTATCGACCCACTGGGAAACCATGGACCGTGGGAGGTTTCAAGTGACCATTCAGCTCACGTTGCACCGCGTTCGTCGTTCGACTGGCCGTGACTGTTTTTCCCCAAGATGGCGCCCGCCTGTATACGTGAACAATTTGTCCTTTAAGTGACACTCCCACCGCCGCACAATTGCTTTCGTTGGTCTGAACGTGCCCTTCCTCCCCCCTCTACCCCCGCACTGGCTGCACCACCGAAGCTGTTGATAAGTACCGAAGCTTCAAAAATACAAAAACACGGTATTTGGAACTAGAGGTGTTGAAATTAATCAAATAATCGATGCATCGAATCATGGACGATGCTGCATCGATAATCGGCCGGCTCATAATCGATTGATTTCGGTTTACAATTTAAGGTAGGCCTAACAACATTTCTGTTTACATATTCTGGTATGTTTTTGCACATTCAGGAAGTGCCATGTGCTCAGTAGGGCTGTCCTTGACTAAAGAAATTCTTAGTCGACTAACACACGATTTTGTCGACTAATCGATTAGTTGATTTAATTGACAGAGCTGTGCGCTTTGAGAGGAGGTTAAGACTAGAAAAGCACAATATAAATGTAGTTAATTAACCATCTGTAAAACTGAGTTTCTCCACAATTAATCCTGCAAAAGCACCACTTTAAATCTTGTGTTTACCATAAATGTGCTCAGAAGTTTCTTGGAAATCAGTAATTAAGCATGAATAAGCATAAAAAAATGACTAATCGACTAAAGCAATCTTAGTCGACTAAGACCAAAACGACCGATTGGTCGACTAATCGACTAAGAGGTGGCAGCCCTAGTGCTCAGTGCTGTATAGTTTTATGTATCCAGTTTATTTAGTATTAGAGCACTGCATAATGTTTGGTTTTTGAAGCTTGAAAAGCTATGAATTAAATTTCCTACATGGCTTTAACAGAAACATTTATTTGACGCATTGTGATGTATCGCGATATCGAATCAAAGTGCTGACATGATAATCATAATCGAATCGGGAGATCAGTGAAGATTCACACCTCTATTTGGAATAGCCCTAGTCGGGTAATAATAATCATAAACTGCTTGCACAATATATTAGGGCTGCTCTCTCTTAGTGGATTAGTCGACTAATCGGTCGTTTTGGTCTTAGTCAACTTAGATCTCTTTAGTCCATTAGTCATGTTTGATGCTTTTTTCGTGGTGAATGACATATTTCCAAGAAATGTACGAGCACATCTCTGGTAAACACAAGAATTAAAAGGGGTAGTTTTTGCACGACTCTTTGCAGAGAAACTCAGATTTACAGATCTGTCAATTAAATCAACTAATTGATTAGTCGATACTGTTGAATAAGTGTTAGTCGACTAAGAATTTCTTCAAATCAACCACAGCCCTAAGATTTGTGCATAAATGAATATTGATCTTGCTCGTCTAGCGTTCAGCCTTTTCCGTCCCAGCTGCTGCTGGTTTGAGTTTTACCTCCGGCGCCAGGGAGGAGCACAGCGAGTCCTCCATGGTCTCCGGCAGGATGGAGGCGGTCTCCCGGGCAACCACCGCCACCAGGCCGCTGTTCTGGGAGAAAAACACCGGCAGGTCGGCGCAGCAGCCTCCGCCACGTACACCATCACCTGGACGGAGAGGGAAACCCATTCAGATACCTCCACTGTTGGTTCATCACATGGCTTGCCGTTATTAAATTATTAGGTCTTTCTATCATGGGTTTATTTGATTTAACATGTTTTCTTCCCAATTTTTTTTGTTTTTTAAAGTTTAGAGCTGGGCAATATCGATATTACAGTACAGGCCAAAAGTTTGGACACATCTTCTCATTCAATGTGTTTCCTTTTTATTTTCATGACTATTTACATTGTAGATTCTCACTGAAGGCATCAAAACTATGAATGAACACATATGGAATTATGTACTTAACAAAAAAGTGTGAAATAACTGAAAGCATGTCTTATATTTTAGATTCTTCAAAGTAGCCACCCTTTGCTTTTTTATTAATAAGGGAAAAACTTCCACTAATTAACCCTGACAAGGCACACCTGTGAAGGTAAAACCATTTCAGGTGACTACCTCATGAAGCTCATTGAGAGAACACCAAGGGTTTGCAGAGTTATCAAAAAAAGCAAAGGGTGGCTACTTTGAAGAATCTAAAATATAAGACATGTTTTCAGTTATTTCACACTTTTTTGTTAATTACATAATTCCATGTGTTCATTCATAGTTTTGATGACTTTAGTGAGAATCTACAATGTAAATAGTCATGAAAATAAAGAAACACATTAAATGAGAAGGTGTCTCCAAACTTTTGGCCTGTACTGTATATCGATATCGTGATATGAGACTAGATATTGTCTTAGATTTTGGATATCCTGATATCGTAATATGGCAAAGTGTTGTCTTTTCCTGGTTTTAAAGGCTGCATTACAGTAAAGTGATGTACTTTTCTGAACTTACCAGACTGTTCTAGCTGTTCTAGTATTCACCTTTACCCACTTAGTCATTATAATAAACATTACTGATGATTATTTATCAAAAATCTCATTGTGTAAATATTTTGTGAAAGCACCAATAGTCAACACTACAATATCTTTGCGGTATCAATATAGAGGTATTTGGTCAAAAATATCGCGATACAGCAGACTGCGCAATTGTCCTTTTTTCAAGTCAGTGATATTTTCAAAACGCACCTGCATGGACAAATTGTTGGTTGTACGAATTTGTAAAAAAAAAAAAAAAAAAAAAAAAGTACTAAATAAAGTTTCTTACATTTTTTCTCCTTCAAAAGCTAATCTCTTTATGACTTTATGATCAGTACACAAAACACTGCCATGTAAATCTGCAGGTCAAAATGCATAAACTATTTTAGCAGATTTATTTTTATCTTAAGAATCCTTTAAGTCTTATAAACTATGACTTCATCACTCTCCATTTCTATAAAAAAATATTATAATTTGTTCATCTGAAGCCAGAGAGCTTTTTTTTCAAAGTTTTTGTCGCTTTTTGTCACTACTTTCAACCTGTTCTTGCCTTCCTTCCTTTTTTCTACCGTCTTCTTTTTTTCACCAAGTTTGTCAAAGTTTTTGGCGCTTTTTCCAAAAGACAATTACACCCTTTTCAAGGTTTTTGTCAAAGTTTGTCTTCCTTCTGTCTACTGTGTGTTTTTTTTTTTTTTACAAGTCTGTCGCTTTTTATGAAGTTTTTTTCATGGCTTTTTAAGTTTTTGAAACCATTTTCCACCTATTCTTGCCATACTTCCTTCTTTCTACTGACTTTTTATGTTGTTTTTTTTTCCCAAAAGTTTTTGTTGCCTTTTTTCATCAGCATTTAAATGTTTGTTTTTTCGGTTACATGTTGTTGTTATTTGGTAAACCTATCGCTGGTCAGGGGGCAATTGGCTTAAAAACACAATTCAAATGGGGTACATTATTGAAAAAAGTTTGAGAACCAGTGTTACAAACTATGACTTCATCACTCTCTCCATTCTAGAGGTCGACCGATTTTTTACATAATCGGCATCGGCCAATATCAAGCCGATTAATAGGCAGGCGCATCTGCGGGCAGCCTGGTGTTGTTGTTGTTGAGGAACACGTGTTCGACGCACGCTGCCCCTTGAGTCAGTTACCAGCAGAGTGAGCAGACCTCACTCAGTGCCTAAGGAAGGAGATGTTCCTCGGAGAAAACGGTAAGGATTAAATTCTTAAAGTCCTATATATTTAATGAAAAACGTATGACATGTTACTGCCAACTTCGAGAAAAAAACATGAATAGGCGACATGACGTTCGGCTACTTTGGATATTAATAGCTGTCATGTCACAATAATTAAGCTAGAATTTTGCAATCACAGACAGTGGATCTGAGACTTTTATTATTTGTTCTGTTTGTGTGTCTATATTTGAGAGGGTTGTCAACTCAATGCAGAGAAAGAAGTTGTAGTTAAAAGAGACCACCGCACCATAGGCTAGTGAAGGACTGGCTTTGCTTTGCTAGCGTCGTTGCTAGGGTTGCTACCGAGTAGACCCGCTGCTAATATGGCACCTGTGCCTTAACGACCCGTATCTACCGGACCGAATAGCAACGCGGATTTCTGTGAATCATTTCGGCGCCACTGATATGCCTGCGTTGCTGTCTGATGCTCGAAAACGAATGTTAGAATAACAGAAACATCGCAGCATGTGACGCTAGTTAACATTACACTCGTCAGCAGCTAATGTTAGCTTACCGTTAGCTAGAAGATGGATTAAACACAATTAAAATGCTGACAGCTAAACGGTGTAAAGTGTGATTTATTTCACTGTATATGATCCAACAGCAACATGTTAAGCAGTGTGCAGCTGTTGTTGTCTACTTGTCTGAAGAACAACACAGACGGTGCGTCGCGGTGCATTCAAAGTTGTTGTAAAATACCCTTTTGCCATGGTGGTTGTTTTTGTCGTTCAACAGCAATTTACTAGTGAAATACATTATTGTTATAAGTTATAGTTATTACATTATTATTAAATCATTTAATTTTGACCATATGGCCTAAAGTTGTTTTCCCCCCTTTTGCGATAATTAAGTTTTGTCCATTTGGTTTTGTCTGTCAACAAACAAAACAAAAATACATGTTTCAGGACAGTTTTTGGGAAGATGATAGAAACGTTTTTAGCCTTGTATCACTTACAATGCACTGAATTATTAGCTGATTTATAAAACAAATGTTAGATTTTATATCTATACCTATCTATAAAAAGACTTGAAGAAGATACTATACAAAAATACTAACTTAACCTTGTATTTTCCCCCTTTTTTAGTCATTAAGTCTGATGGCTGAAAAGAAAACCAGCCCCTTATGGCAGCGCTTCACCCAGCCAACACCAAAACAAAGAAATGCTGCTGGTTGCTACTGTGTGTCAGCACTACTATTGTTAAAATGGTTAATTTATTTTATTGTTCTCAGATGTTTGACAAATGCTGCTAAGTGCACTAAACTTTATCTTTTCATTGAAAAGTTTATTTGACAAAGTTAAGTTTATTTTCTTTCTTTCTTCTTACCAGTTTTGTTTATTTATACAATATATGTGTTTACATTATACATGTTTAATGTAAGTATACAAGTGCAGACTGGTGTTCAAGTGTTCAATAAATGTTTTTGTTGAGAAATTTTGTGTATCTTAAGTACTTATTAGTGTTAAATTTTATCTTTCAAATAGAGGTCAAAAACAAGCAAATATTGGCCAAAAATAATCGGCAGCATATATCGGCCGACCCTGATTTCAAAAGATTGGCATCGGCCTGAGAAAACCCATATCGGTCGACCTCTACTCCATTCTATACAAAAATTAATAATTTGTTCATCTGAACCCAGAGAGTTTTTGTCGCTGTTTTTGAAGTTTGTCATTTAAAAAAGTTTTTTTTTTTTCTACTTTTAACCTGTTCCTGCCTTCCTTCCTTTTTTTTCTCAAAGTTTTTGTCGTTTTTTTTTTCAAAAAACAATTCTGCCCTTTAAGGTTTTTGTCACTTTTTTTTTTAAAGTTTGTCTTCCTTCTTTCTACTGTGTGTGTGTGTTTTTTTTTTTTTTTACAAGTCTGTCGCTTTTTACAAAGTTTTTTCGCTGCTTTTTAAGTTTTGGTACCATTTTCTACCTATTCTTGCCTTTTTAAAAAGAAGTTGTTGCCTTTTTTCATCAGCATTTAAATGAAATGTTTAAAAAATATTTTCCAGTTACATGTTGCTGTTTGGTAAATCTATCGGTCAGGGGGTACTTGGCTTAAAAAACACAATTCAAATGGGGTACATTATTGAAAAAAGTTTGAGAACCAGTGTTACAAACTATGACTTCATCACTCTCCATTTATACAAAAAAAAAATAAAATAAAAATTTCCATCTGAAGCCGAGGATGAAGCCAGAGAGCATTTTAACTTTGGTAGATAAAAAGTAAAAGTTCTTTCTAATGTGGCTCCTGCATTGTTCATACAAGAGAAAAGCATTTCTTGACTTTGAAGTAGATTTCCTCACCCGGTGAGTTGAAGCTGATTTTCTCATCAGGCAGCGCTCCCCTGCTGGTTCCCGTGGAGCAAGCGAACACCATCTCCTCGTTGTACAGGAAGGCAGCGGAGCCGGGAGAGAGCGGCAACACCAGCCGCGTAGCCTGCAGCGCGTCCACGCTCTGAGAAAACAAGACATTGATAAAAAATAAAGTGTGCGTCTTCTAAAATAAAGCTTAAAAAAAGGCATGAATATTTCACTTCATGAGGTTTTTTTTTTTTAACTAGAAATGGTGAGTAGCTGTAGATAGGTGGGGTCTCCTCTAGCTGTAGATAGGTGGGGTCTCCCCTAGCTGTAGATAGGTGGGGTCTCCCCTAGCTGTAGATAGGTGGGGTCTCCCCTAGCTGTAGATAGGTGGGGTCTCCTCTAGCTGTAGATAGGTGGGGTCTCCCCTAGCTGTAGATAGGTGGGGTCTCCCCTAGCTGTAGAGAGGTGGGGTCTCCTCTAGCTATAGAGAGGTGGGGTCTCCTCTAGCTGTAGATAGGTGGGGTCTCCTTTAGCTGTAGAGAGGTGGGGTCTCCCCTAGCTGTAGATAGGTGGGGTCTCCCCTAGCTGTAGAGAGGTGGGGTCTCCTCTAGCTGTAGATAGGTGGGGGTCTCCTTTAGCTGTAGCTGTAGATAGGGTGGGGTCTCCCCTAGGTGGGGTGGGGTCTCCCTAGCTGTAGATAGGTGGGGTCTCCTCTAGCTGTAGATAGGTGGGGTCTTAGGTGGGGTCTCCTCTAGCTGTAGAGAGGTGGGGTCTCCTCTAGCTGTAGATAGGTGGGGTCTCCCCTAGCTCTAGATAGGTGGGGTCTCCTCTAGCTGTAGATAGGTGGGGTCTCCTCTAGCTCTAGATAGGTGGGGTCTCCCCTAGCTCTAGATAGGTGGGGTCTCCCCTAGCTCTAGATAGGTGGGGTCTCCTCTAGCTCTAGATAGGTGGGGTCTCCCCTAGCTCTAGATAGGTGGGGTCTCCTCTAGCTGTAGATAGGTGGGGTCTCCTCTAGCTGTAGATAGGTGGGCCAACGCATTTTATGTGCATGCATCGTTTTAGTCTGGTGCAACACCGGCAGCGCCACCGCTTGTTAGCTTAGCGTAGTGAATGGATTCCTATGTTGCCGGTTAGCATGTTGTGAGCCAACAAAAAGACAAAAAAAACAACCTAATTATTTGAGACAAAAAATGCGTTGGCCCACCTATCTACAGCCAGGGGAGACCGTGATAAGAACTATTTCAACAAACAGTGGAGTACTCCTTTAACCTAGGCCACCACTGCCATCTTTATACCTTACTACTCTCATAAATTCAAACCAGTGGCGGCCTGGAGGTCATGAAGTAAACCGTAAAATGTGCTAATAAGACACGTGAAACAAATAATTTAATTTATAAACTTAAAAGGGGTCAGTAATTATAAAAAAATATAGATATTTTCTACACTTAACCTTTAGTAGTATCAAGCCACAGTTTTGGTTAGAGCTGTAAAGATTAATCAATCACGTATTACATTACAATGTATTGGAGTAAAGGCAGATCTCTAAGAGGCGGATATCTAAAAAACCTAACCACAAAAAAAATGACTGACAAACAGCACCTGACTAGAGCACCACAATAAAATGAGCATTCGGACTAGGGCTGGATGATTAATCGAAAATGTATCCACATCAAAATTGATTATTTTTCCCATGACGATACTTCATTGTGATTTTGATTTTAGGTCACATCGTGCAGCCCTACTTCTGGCTTTATTGCGTTTCTATCCTCAGTGATGTTTAACGTTAGCTTACGTAATTACTAATGTGCAGTGTTTAAATGTTTTAAATCCAATCCGGATCAGTACTGACCTGGAACGGAGGGTTGTACTTGGTGACTTCCACGGTGAAGTGGTCGGAGATGGCGGCGCCGTTGTCCTGCAGCGTGACCAGGCAGAAGTACGCCAGGCAGGGGGTGTCTGACGGGTGCCAGGCTGCAGCCAAAACCACCAGGCCGGCACTGAAAACACACAGCAAAGACTCCGGCTCAGTTCGGCCTCACGTTTACGCAGTTTTACTTTGGATTTCTTTGAGAAAGTACTTTATATCTGCACCCAGAAATCCTGGGAGACGGTGTCAGTAACTGACAAACTGTAAAGGTTCCCTGTGATCAGTGTTGTAATGTACTTAAGTCAGGGTTCATACGCATTTTAACCAATACTTTTTGGCAAATTTCCATAACTATGTGTTCCTGAAAATCTCAGTCGACATTATACAATAAGAATAAAAATCTGTGTTAAAGTTGACCTATCAGAGGTTTAACTATGCAATGAATGGTAATGTATGTTGTTCATAGTGGGATTCGTAATATCGCTCTCTGAATACAACGCTGAGGTTAAGACGATGTGAAAATACATTTATTACTAATCACATATTATTATGCTGTGTTAAGGGGTTTCCAAAACCTTTCCAGGACTGGAATTTGCATTTTTCAAATTCAATAACTTCTCCAGTTTTTTCCAAAACATATGAATGAATTTCACACAAGAGCAGTCATTTTCCCCTGTTGATGGGAACGTTATAAAGTGACCATCATCGGAAAGCAGGGTGCTCGGGGAAATCACTTTTTTTTTTCATCAAACCGCAGTTTTTGCAATTTCCCGCAATTTCATCGCATAAAACTCCATAAATACCATACATGGCATATTCCATCGCATTTTTTAAGAAAACGTGCCACATAATCAAGGATTTTTTCCCGTACCAATCACAAAAAAACTGTTTATTCTGAGGTGTAAAGCAAGCAGAAAGCCATTCGTGTGGATATTAACACACGGATGAACACACTCACTGTCCGAGCTTCATATCCAGGTAGGTCACCTTCGCCCCCTCCTTCAGCTCCTCGTAGTTGCTTTCTGATCCCTGGCGGGAGACAAATGTGGAGAGATATTTTGTTGTTTGAGCATGAAAGACATTCACAGCGTTATCTAGAGAATATGGATCAATATTTCCAGTATAAATGATAGAAGTTAAAGGGATACACCACCGTTTGTTGAAATAGTTCTTATCACGGTCTCCCCTAGCTGTAGATAGGTGGGCCAACACATTTTTTGTGCATGCATTGCTTTTTAGTCCGGTGCAACACGGGCAGCGCCGCCGCTAGTTAGCTTAGCGTAGTGAATGGAATCCTATGTTGCCGGTTAGCATGTTGTGAGTAAAAGTCAAAAACAAAAACAGAATAATCGAGAAAAACAATTATTTAGCTCATTACGTTTTGCAAGTAAACTTATTTTCTCTCGTGTTCTGAATGAAAAAATAAAGTTTAAATTGGAAAAGTATTCATTTTTTACTCTTGATTTATTGAACTTTTTCCACTGTTTTTTAAGTTCAATAATTGCAACTGTTCTGGTCGAGAAATGTAAATGTGAATTTAAGTATTCTGAGCCTGTTTTGTTAGGCTGTTGTGCATCATTGTTGGTGCGAGAGCGTTTCCTAGTGGCGGAAATGGGTAGTGCATTTTGTGACGTTACTGTTGTTAACTAGTGGATGAGTTTAGTTCCCACGTGTCATGGTGAAATATTGCTGTACGGCTGTTCTATACATGTCGGATCCTTGGAGTAGCACGTCCGTAAGTGTTCTTTTGGTTGTTGTATGCAGATATCATAATTAACACTTATGTAATAATATTATAGTTATTAAGCGTTAACGTAGCCCATTCTTTTTCCGTATGTAAGTTATGCTAGCGCTAGCTGCGTGTGTATGCACAGGCTAATATGTACGTGAATGAAAATGTGAAAGGAATATTTGGCTACTTAGTAATTATATTTTTGTTTGTATTCCTTAGTTTTACAAAAAAGAAAACTGCTTGGAGTGAACTCTTCAATAAATCTCCAACTTAAGAAGACGTCAAACCAGCTTCATTCATTTTCCTTGTTCGCTATCTGCCTAAGCATTGTTAGGACACAACTGCTAGGACAGAATAGTAAAAGGACTTAACACAGCGGGTGAAGATCTCAGAACAGCGTGCACCACGCCAGTATCGGAGTCCCAGCGACAACATGCATTCTCAGAAAGAAGAAAGTAAAACAGACCTAACATTAGAAACTAAGTCATCTGTTAGCTCTTCGTCATGCAAGACTGTTGCATCATCGGCTAGCAGCGCTGCAACTAAAGCGAGGGCAAAAGCAGAAGCACTAAAAGTAAGGAGTGCATATGCGGAGAGGGAAGCAGCCATGTTGAGGGAGAAAGCGCGCATTGAGGAACAGCGGCAGAGAACACTTGCAGAAGCAGAGCGCAATAAAGCAGAAGTGGAAGCAGGGCTCAAGGTATTGCAGTCGGAGAGGGAGGCAGCAGCAGCATCCAGAAAGGCAGAGGTCTATGAAGCTGCAGCAGACTTGGATGAGGAAAGGCGCAATGATTTTGGAGATGAAGAGAGAGCTCAACGCACCAGGGAGTATGTGCAGAACCACACTCCAGTACAAAACGCTCAGCAACCATTTCCTGAATCACAGCATGCACCTATAGAGCCAGATCCCCCTCCTCATCAGTCACCTCAAACCCCCCATCATCACATCAGCTACCCACAGCAAGCACCTATAGAACCAGATCCCCCTCCTCATCAGTCACCTCAAACCCCCTATCACCACGTCAGCTACCCACAGCATGCTGGTACAGGATTTGAGCGCCAGCAGAACAGTGCGACACAGAGGCAGCCTGCTGCACTCCCTCCTCTTAATGTCTCATCAGAAGGCTACACCAACATGCTGCCTCGGATGCCTGATTTCGCCACCTATTTGATAAGGAGAGAGATGGTGAGTTCCGGGCTGACCCAATTTGACGACCATCCCGAAAATTATTGGGCATGGAAAACCTCATTCCAGAACATCACATGTGACCTCAACTTGACGCACAGAGAGGAACTCGACCTTCTCGTCAAATGGCTCGGCCCAGAGTCATCCACCCAGGCTAAACGAATCAGGTCAGTGCATGTAACCAGCCCTGCGAACGCGGTCAAAATAATATGGCAGCGACTAGAGGAGTGCTACGGGTGCCCTGAGGTCATCGAACATTCTCTGCTGAAAAGGCTGGAAGATTTTCCACGCCTCACAAACAAAGATCCTCGTCAGTTAAGAGAGCTTGGCGATCTGCTACTTGAATTGGAGTCTGCTAAGTGGAGTGGTCTTACACCTGGGCTTGCATATCTCGACACCGCACGAGGTGTTAACCCAATAGTTGAAAAACTCCCCTTCAACCTGCAGGAAAGATGGGTGACACAAGGCTCCAGGTACAAAGAGGATTACAAGGTAGCTTTTCCACCCTTCAGCTTTTTTGTACAGTTCATTTGCAACCAAGCAAAAACCAGAAACGACCCAAGTTTTGCATTCTCATCATCCAACTATTCAAACAGCCAGAGGCCAGACAGAACAGCTAAATTCAACAACAAGCCGTCTGTCTTTGTCAAAAAAAACCGAGGTGTCAGCCGCAGCTTCAAGCTCCCTGAACAACCAGCCTGAAAGGAGAACTGACGAGCCAGATAAACATTGCCCCATCCATAACAAGCCCCACCCCCTTTTTAAGTGTCGGACCTTTAGGAACAAGCATCTAGACGACAGGAAAGCATTTCTAAAAGAGAACTTCATCTGTTATCGATGCTGTGCTTCTACTAGACACCTTGCAAAGGACTGCAAATTGTCTGCAAAATGCAGAGAATGTGACAGTGATAAACATATATCCGCACTCCATCCTGGGCCTGCCCCCTGGTCAGCTGAAGAAACCAAATGTGAACCAGAGCAAAACAGAGCAGAGAAGAATGACGAGCCCTTTAATGTCACCTCAAAATGCACCGAGGTATGTAGTAACTCTCGTCAGCCCAGATCATGCTCTAAAATCTGTCTGGTGAAAGTTTACCCCTCAAACCAGCGTGAAAAGATGAGACGTGTCTATGCAGTGTTGGACGAACAGAGTAACAGATCATTGGCTAAGTCACAGTTCTTTGATCTTTTCGGCATTGAAAGTAACACCTCTCCTTACACTCTGAGGACATGCTCTGGCACAGTCGAGACGGCGGGGAGAAAAGCAAGTAACTTCACTGTAGAGTCACTCGATGGAGAAACCACAGTGATGCTCCCTACCCTCATAGAATGTAACACAATGCCTGATGACAAAGAGGAAATCCCGACACCAGAGATAACACAGCTCTTTCCTCACCTCGCTCCAGTGGCTGGCAAGATCCCACCTCCTGATCCCAGCGCTCAGATCCTTCTACTCCTGGGGAGAGACGTCTTAAGTGTGCACAAGGTACGTGAGCAACATAATGGCCCCAACAACACTCCATACGCACAACGCTTAGATTTGGGCTGGGTCATTGTAGGAGAGATCTGCCTGGATGGAGCTCACCAGCCTACTGATGTTAATGTCTACAAAACAAACATACTCCCGAATGGCAGAGCCTCATATTTCACACCATGCCCCAAAAGCATCCATGTCAAAGAGCAAGCAAGTTCTCAATCTCTCCAGTACTTACCAGACGTGCCGCATTACTCAAGACCCTCAAAGGGCTCCAGCGCTGACACAAGCTGTATCGAGACAGTGTTTTCTTAAGGATGGCAGACGATGAAAAAACAGCCCTGTCAATTGAGGATAAAATCTTCTTGGATTTAATGAAAAAGAAGTGTATCTCGCTGAAGACAACCACTGGGTGGCGCCATTGCCTTTCCGCTCACCACGAATCCGCTTCCTGATAACAAAGAGCAAGCGAAACAAAGGCTATTCTCACACAGCGCACCTTTCAAAAGAAACCAGGAATGAAAGAACATTTCTTTGACTTCATGCAAAAGGTCATCGAAAATCACCAAGCAGAACCCGCTCCACCTCTGAAACCAGGTGAGGAATGTTGGTATTTGCCAATATTTGGCGCCTACCACCCCAAAAGCCCAACAAAATAAGAGTGGTGTTTGACTCGAGTGCCCAGTATAGTAACATCTCACTCAATGACGTTCTGCTGACGGGGCCCGACCTCAACAACACATTAATAGGCGCCTTGCTGCGTTTCCGAAAAGAACGGATTGCCATTACAGCGGACATCGAGCAAATGTTTTACTGTTTCAAGGTAAAGGAAGATCACCGCAACTACCTTCGCTTCATGTGGCACAAAGAAAACTGCCCTGACGAGGAGATAATTGATTACCGAATGACTGTACATGTCTTTGGAAACAGTCCGTCACCAGCTGTTGCCATATATGGATTGAGATGCACAGCAGAGCGTGGTGAAGCAGAGCATGGAACAGACGCTAAAGAATTTGTGCTCCACAACTTTTATGTTGATGACGGCATTACATCTGTTCCCAGTGAAGAGGAAGCTGTTGATCTCTTAAAACGCACACAGGAAATGCTGGCAGAGGCAAACCTGAAACTCCACAAGATGGCCTCAAACAGCGCCACAGTCATGGAGGCCTTTCCACCAGAGGACAGAGCGAAGGACCTCAAAGACCTGGATTTGAACGCTGATCCGCTGCCTCTCCAGCGCAGTCTTGGTGTAAGCTGGAACCTTAAAAACGACTGTTTCACATTCAAGGTGTCAAGAGAGGTCAAACCATTCACACGAAGAGGAGCACTGGCCACTGTCAATAGTCTGTACGACCCCTTGGGGTTTGTTTCCCCCATCACTATGCATGGAAAGGCTCTAGTGAGAGAATTCACATCAGTACAGCAAGAATGGGACACACCTCTCCCAGCAGACAAAAGGGCACAATGGGAAGCATGGACTACATCTCTTACTGACCTTGAACACCTGCATGTCGCGCAAGACAGTATGTTCCAGTCTCTCTCTCACAGGCTCAGTCTAAGGAGCTCTGTGTTTTTCAGACGATCTGTTCTGGCCATAGCTGCTGTTGCATATCTGAGAGTCATAGATTCAGACGGACAATGTCATGTGGGGTTTGTGATGAGCAAATCTAAGCTGGCTCCATTTCCTGCTCACACTGTCCCACGGCTGGAGCTTTGTGCCTCAGTGCTCGCTGTTGAACTCATGGAGCTAATAAAGGAAGAGTTGGACACAGAGCTGCGCATCAAGTTCTACACAGACAGCCGTGTAGTACTCGGCTACATTCACAACACCACAAGGAGATTTCACATGTATGTGGCCAACAGAGTAACACGCATAAGGAAATCAACCACACCGAGCCAGTGGCATTATGTCCGCACGGACCTGAACCCAGCTGATCATGCTACCAGGATTATGCCGCCGGCTCAACTGCACCTCACCAACTGGTTCTCCGGTCCTAAGTTCCTCACACAGCCAGATGCTCCAGAAGACACTGACGCAGGGTGTTTTCAGCTTGTAAACCCGGACCTAGACATTGAGATCCGAACTCAGGTAACTACATTGGCAACCTCAATTGCTAACCACAGTCTGGGCTCAGACAGATTCCAGCGTTTTTCAAGCTGGAAATCTCTTGTGAAAGCTGTTGTTATACTTACCCATGTCGCAAAGTCATTCTCTCAATCCTCACGCACAGAAACCTGTGGAAAATGGCATTACTGCACAAGGCCTTGCATATCCGAGCACACACAAAAGCGAAATCTACAGTTATTAAAGCTGTGCAACAAGATGTGTACAAAGACGAGTTCAAGAGCCTAACAGAAGATGGGAAAGTGTCACCACACAGCTCACTCAAACAACTTGACCCCTTTATTGACAACGAAGGACTGCTGAGGGTTGGTGGGCGTGTGCGCAAAGCAGACCTCTTTGACCAAGAAAAGCATCCTTTAATTATACCACCCAATCATCACGTAGCTACTCTACTTGTTCAACATTATCACAGCCAAGTAGCCCACCAAGGCCGCCATTTCACTGCGGGCGCAGTCGCACAGCAGGACTGTGGGTTGTCGGTGCCAAAAAGCTCATATGCAGGGTCATTCACAGATGTGTCATGTGCAGAAAGCTGAGAGGGAGACTGGAAAATCAGAAAATGTCAGATCTTCCTGCAGACAGGTTGTCTGTAGATCCTCCATTCACACACACCGGGCTAGATGTGTTTGGCCCATGGAGTATTGTGGCACGTCGAACAAGAGGGAGCAGCGTTGAAAACAAAAGATGGGCTGTCGTATTCAGCTGTTTAAGCACCCGAGCAGTTCACCTGGAGGTGATAGAGGCAATGTCGGCGTCAAGTTTCATAAATGCCTTGCGCCGCTTCTTGGCTATCAGAGGGCCAGTTCAACATCTGCGTTCAGACAGAGGGACAAACTTCATCGGTGCCTGTGGAGAACTGCAAATCAACACAGAGGACACAGAGATAAAAAACTTCATGCTAGATCGAGGCTGCACCTGGTCATTTAATGCACCGCACTCATCGCACATGGGAGGAGCATGGGAAAGGATGGTTGGGGTCGCACGCCGTATCCTTGATGGTCTCCTGTTGAAAGAGAGAGCTACAAGACTCACACATGAGGTTTTGACTACACTAATGGCTGAAGTCATGGCCATCATGAACTCTCGACCTTTGACCCCCGTCTCATCAGATGCAGAAATGCCTCAAGTTCTCTCACCAGCAATGCTGTTGACTCAAAAAGCCAGTGTTGCACCTGCTCCACCAGGAGATTTTAAGATTGACCACCTACACAAAAGCCAGTGGCGTCAGGTCCAGAGCCTAGCAGACTGCTTCTGGAAAAGATGGAGGCAGGAGTACTTGGCCACGCTGCAGCCTAGGAGGAAGTGGACGGAGGTCAGACCGAATCTTCAGGAAGGTGACGTTGTCCTGCTTAAAGACTGTCAGGTGAAACGCAATGAATGGCCGGTCGGGCTCATCACGAAGACCATACCAAGCAGTGACAACAGAGTTCGTAAGGTCATGGTGAAGACTGTCAAGCAAGGAACTGTAAAAGAGTACTTAAGACCTATTAACGAGTTAGTTGTGCTTCTACCCAACGCTAATAATTAATGGGGGGAATGAGAAATAATAATATAGTGGCATAATAGTCATTACGCCAGGCGGGGAGTGTTCTGGTCGAGAAATGTAAATGTGAATTTAAGTATTCTGAGCCTGTTTTGTTAGGCTGTTGTGCATCATTGTTGGTGCGAGAGCGTTTCCTAGTGGCGGAAATGGGTAGTGCATTTTGTGACGTTACTGTTGTTAACTAGTGGATGAGTTTAGTTCCCACACGTGTCATGGTGAAATATTGCTGTACGGCTGTTCTATACATGTCGGATCCTTGGAGTAGCACGTCCGTAAGTGTTCTTTTGGTTGTTGTATGCAGATATCATAATTAACACTTATGTAATAATATTATAGTTATTAAGCGTTAACGTAGCCCATTCTTTTTCCGTATGTAAGTTATGCTAGCGCTAGCTGCGTGTGTATGCACAGGCTAATATGTACGTGAATGAAAATGTGAAAGGAATATTTGGCTACTTAGTAATTATATTTTTGTTTGTATTCCTTAGTTTTACAAAAAAGAAAACTGCTTGGAGTGAACTCTTCAATAAATCTCCAACTTAAGAAGACGTCAAACCAGCTTCATTCATTTTCCTTGTTCGTTATCTGCCTAAGCATTGTTAGGACACAACTGCTAGGACAGAATAGCAACATCTTTCCAGAAGTCAACGAGTAATCGTGTTCAATTATCGTGATTTCAACATTGACTGAAATAATCGTGATTATCTTTTTTTCCGTAATTGAGCAGCCCTAGGCCCACCTATCTACAGCCAGGGGAGACCGTGATAAGCCCTATTTCAACCAACGGTGGCGTATCCCTTTAAAGGAGAATTCCGGTCGATTTCAACCCGTAGCTCTGTTGTTTGTAAATCAGGAGTACTGTCAGTAGCGAGAAAAACGAAAACAAACGGTGCCGCCTACACCGAGTTATCCTCCTGCTAGATTTTGCACCCAACAGTCTTAAACAAGGCTTAAACAGGGCAAGTTTTAAACGCGTTTTTAGCCTCTAAATGTGTTTGAAATGCCATTACTAGTGCTTAGCCATGTGCAGTTATTCTTTACGAGGGAACACAGCGAATTTGACGGCAGTAGATGTGACAGAAAGGCATAAAAGTTGTGTTAATCCTTACCTCTGTTTATGTACTGCTTTCCGGTCAAGTCCTCAACAATCGAGTGCCGATCTCATACAATCCAATAATCCAAAATGTATTTTTTCCACAAAAAAACGATTTGCCGAGGTCCTGTCCATAGTAATGAGCATGTATCAACAGGCTGTAACCTGACACCGCAGTGAAGCGGAGCTGACCTACAGTTCAAGAGTTCAGCAGCTCATTTGCATAGGTAACCTAGCAACGGCGGAGCCTGCCTGTCGGCAGAAGCAGGGAGGAGCTCACAGAGCTGACAGACGGAGCTTGGAGTTAGATCAGGACTAATATGAGAAAATGCTTCGAGTTTGTGCCTTTCCAAATTGCGGCAACCAAATGAAGAGATATTTGAGCTTGAGCTTTCACCGTCTACAACCTCCGCAGCCGGGAGATTTTACCGTTATGGCTGGTTGCACTTGATGCGGGTACATGGTGGTGCTCGTGTGGATACTGTATCGCAATGACCACCGAGGAAGAAAGCCTGTGCTGTAAGGATACAGCCTGGTCTGGACGGGTCAACGGACATTGTTTCGCCCATACAGAGAGGTTTCCCCATCTGATCTATAAGGATGATCTAACCGGACAGACCTGATGGCCAGCTATCTAACGAGTGAGTACAACAGGCTTTTGTGACTCTGTCTAGCTTAGGTGCATATGTTTTTAGTTGTAAATACACATTCAAATCCCTAATCAAAACACACCTCTTCATAACTGCACATGGCTAAGCACTAGTAATGGCATTTCGAACACATTTAGAGGCTAAAAACGCGTTTAAAACTTGCCCTGTTTAAGCCTTGTTTAAGACTGTTGGGTGCAAAATCTAGCAGGAGGATAACTCGGTGTAGGCGGCACCGTTTGTTTTCGTTTTTCTCGCTACTGACAGTACTCCTGATTTACAAACAACAGAGCTACGGGTTGAAATCGACCGGAATTCTCCTTTAACTGAGGATTTGATTTAAGAGTGTAGAGAGAGAGAGAGAGAGAGAGAGAGAGAGAGAGAGAGAGAGAGAGAGAGAGAGAGAGAGATAGATAGATAGATAGATAGAGAGAGAGAGAGAGAGCGGGCTGAGGATGGTGGTACTGACCCAGATGGCATCGCCGATGCTCTCGGTCAGAGCTCTCTGGGCGTCCCAGTTGAGGATCTGCTGCTCCCAGCTGTCGTCCAGCTCCCACTTACTGAGACTGGAGCTGGTCAGCGTGTAGAGGCAGCCGGCTCCGCCCACCCACAGCACGCTGTGGAGCTGCAGCAGAGAAACAGACAACAGGGGCGCGCGTTCAATCCCAAAAACGGTGTGCTCGGAGCGGTGTCAAACAGGCTTTGAGGTATGTTCATTCCTCGCTTGGTGGTTGTGTCACAGGTAGAGCTGGGCAATATATCAATATTATATCGATATCGTGATATGAGACTAGGTATCACCTTAGATTTTGGATATCGTGATATGGTATAAGTGTCTTTTCCTGGTTTTAAAGGCTGCATTACAAGTTATGTAATTTTCTGAACTTACCAGACTGTTGTAACTCTTCTATTATTACTCACCTTTACCCACATTACTGATGATTATTTATCAAAAATCTCATTGTGTAAATATTTTGTGAAAGCACCAATAGTCAACGCTACAATATCGTTGCGGTATCGATATCGAGGTATTTGGTCAAAAATATCGTGATATTTGATTTTCTCCGTATCGCCCAGCCCTAGTCACAGGTGACACCCAATCAGCAGCAATGTGTATGTCAACTTGTGGTAGTACAAAAGGCGGTGTGCGGAGTGTTCAACGGACCCCCTTTTCAGTTTAAAATATAGGTATGGATCCATCAGATGCTCCGACTACACCGTACTAAGACCTACGGAACACCACATGTTTTGTCTTTACAGTCACATCCGTCAGCGCGACTCACCGTGTCGCTGGCCGGTTGGGAGAGGATGCCGAACAGGGTGGAGACGCGGCGCCCGATGCCGGAGAGCACGCCCTGGCCCTGCTGCAGGGCTCGGTACTGCAGCTTCCCCGAGGAGTCTACGCTCGCTCTCAACAGCCGATTCTTCTCCGAGGACAAGACGAAGCTTCCACCCTGAGAGGGGAGAGAGAAGTCAGAAGTTAAAGCGGTTATACACTAGACGCAGCCAAGGTGGCGCGCGACATCGTGACGTCACAATGACGTAATATCCGGCCGGCGCGTCCGATTTATGGCGCGCGAGCTGAGGGCGCGCACGGCTCTTTTTTTTTTTTTTTCAGCGGCGCACGACAAAGCGGAAACAGGAGGCCTGAACGAGTTCGCCAACAACGTGATGCCAGGACTCTCAGAGTGACTGCAGGTCTCTCTGGTAAACTTACCGGGTTAAGAGGAGTTCTTTTATGGTGAATGAAAGGCTCGATCCCACCAAGTAGCTCATCCAATCAGATCGAAGCATTGAGGTCAATGCGGCTGCCAGTTCTGCCGTTGTTTACCTTTTTCTTCTTCTTCCAGTCCGTAGAAAGGGCAGCGTCGGTAGCCTTTGCTCATTAGCGCCACCGCTGTTCAGGAGAAGACTGCAGCTAGTGTCGCGACCACCAGCGCAGGTATAAATAGTCACGGAGATCTCATGATGTCACATGTGCACGCGCCAGCTCGGCTGCGGTTTCTGTAAAACAAGCTTAAGGCCTCCTGCACACTGGCTGCGTGGCGTGAGCATTTTAATTTCGGCTCCCATGGTAACAGGTTAGAGCGTGCACGCAGGGCTCAGGCGCGGCTCGAGCATGCGCGAAATAAATAAAACGCGTGCATGCTAGAAATAGAATGATTGCCTATTTTTCATGCGACACGCAAGCGTGTTGGAAGCGTTTCCAGGCAAAATAGAATAGGAAAAGATGTTTATGTGTCATTTAGACACTAATACATTTAATAAAAGGACATGTTTGAAAGTATCGAGGTTTTGACATAAATACAGATATAAATGTAATATAAATAATTATCGATTTTCAAATATTGCACCTGTCTAGGGCTGTGCTCGATTGAAGAAATTCTTAGTCGACTAACACTCATTCAATCGTATCGACCAATCGATTAGTTGATTTAATCGACAGATCTGTAAATCTGAGTTTCTCCATAAAGAGTCATGCTAAAAGCACCACTTTAATTCTTGTGTTTACCAGAGATGTGCTCGTACGTTTCTTGGAAATAAGTCATTCAGCATGAAAAAAAAAAAACATACAACATTGACTAATGGACTAAAGAGATCTAAGTTGACTAAGACCAAAACGACCGATTAGTCGACTAATCGACTAAGAGGGAGCAGCCCTACACCTGTCAATACAAAACGAAATATTCTGTAGCCTATTTTGCTGTCAGTACTGCTGACGTTGTCTTTTCCGTAATCAAATCAGTATATATTTATGTTTAACATGAAGTATACAACTGCTTGAATGCATTTTAGCATTTTAGGCTAGCAGCAGCGTCGTCAGACACGTTTCTGGTGTGCGAAGACATAGAAAACACCACGCAACAGAAATGCCACGCAGGCAGTGTGCAGGAGCCCTAAAAACAACAACAACTGGGATGTTCCGGTTGGTTTGTTAGAGTTGTATCAGAATCAGTTAAGAGGATTTAACTGCAAAAGTCATCAAAATAAATAAAAATTAAAAATCACATTTGCCAAAGACCGACTTACACGGACAGCAACAACAAAGTTGCAGAGGTCTCCCAGGTCCACGTCGGTCTCGGTGTAGTTGCCCTCGTGGGCCAGGCTGGGCCACAAGCGGGCCGTCCCCTCCACGGACACCGCCAGGACGGAGACGGACTGCACCGCCGCCGTCTCCAGCGGAGCGGCTGACGCCACGGCCACGAGGTCGGCTGCGTAGTTGTACTCGCTGCTGGGCAGCTGCAGCTCCTTACACACCGACAGCTGCAGGAAAAAACACACAGACGGTGGCTCGATTATAAAGACTTCAATGTCTAAAGTAGTGATGTGCGGATTAGGGCTGCCACCTCTTAGTCGATTAGTCGACTAATCGGTCATTTTTTTATGCTTATTCATGCTTAATTACTCATTTCCAAGAAACTTCTGAGCACATTTATGGTAAACACGAGATTTAAAGTGGTGCTTTTGCAGGATTAATTGTGGAGAAACTCAGTTTTACAGATGGTTAATTAACTACATTTATATTGTGCTTTTCTAGTCTTAACCACCTCTCAAAGCGCACAGCTCTGTCAATTAAATCAACTAATCGATTAGTCGACAAAATGGTATAAGTGTTAGTCGACTAAGAATATCTTTAGTCGAGGACAGCCCTAGTGCGGATCGATACTAAAGTATCGATATTTGCGATCCCGACGTATCGAGTCATTTGGAGCGAGTGTTTATGTTATCATAAGTAACTTGTTGTCACCTGAAAAGTCTAATTATATCCGGTTAGGGGAAGGAACTACTTCTCCTTCCGCCGGTCAGTTGTGTGTGCACTGCGGCTCTGTGACGGAGCCGGCCACTGCAGCAGCCCTTCTTTAATTTCCCGCTACGAAGACTGCAGAGTGACTAAGGCTGACCACAAAAGGAGTCATGTCTGGCTGTATTTTACCTGTAAAGACAGCAGTGACGCCGTGTGTGGACATTTTTTTATTTGTGTGTAATTTTCAACCTGTTTTACTGTACAGGTCTCTGAGATTTTCTTTATAATTAAATAATATGAGAGTAGTTTATTGTCTTGTCATTATGCAGCTATAGCCTACTTTGGAATTGGTAAACCTACAGCCTACTTTTTAACTTTACTTTAAACTATTTGTCACATCACACTACAAATAAAATACGTAAAAAGTATTGGTATCGGTATCGGCAATACCAGCCTGGGTATTACTTGGCATCGGATCGAATAGGAATTAAGTGGTATCGCACATCACTAGTCTAAGACTTTGGTGTTTTAAAGGCTTTGTTTGAATTCACCAAAGTCATACAGTAACGCAGACTAAGCGATAGAGGCAGCAGTAGAGCAGTGACCACGGTGTTCTGCGAGGTAAAATCCCATCAGATTGACGTCAAAGGAGTCCGATGGCTTTGAAGATAGCGCACCACGCATCGACTGTAAATTAGGGAAGAGTGCTTTTGACTTTTACGCTCCCGACAGATGGAACTGGCTGCAGGATTCTCTCAAATTAGAACAACTTGTCTCCATTGGGACGCTCGTCATTGGACGATGCTTGAAAATGTGTTACGTAGGGGACTGCTCTTGTTTTTAGTGGCCCTCTTATGGACTCCAGCAGTAATTCTCACTTGTTTCTGTTGTTGTTGTATTTACATATTGTAATTTGGGCATTGCTTTTTTTGATCAGAAGATTTATTTGTACCGTAATTTCTTACGTTAATTTGTTTTTATTTCCTTTTTATTTGTGCTGTAATCGGGGAGTCACTGGAAAAGAGAGCTTGCTCTCAAAGGCCCTCGCTGAATAAATAAAAGGTTATAATGTATAACGGCTTCAGTTCCCCGTCGTAAAGGGCTGACATTAGAGCTGGGCGATTTGTTTCCCTAAAAAAATCTGCGATTTTTTTTTATAAAAAACTCGATTTACGAATCGATTTGACCTACCAACTCGATTTTTAAATCAAATAGATTTTTTTCCCAGCCCTAGCTGACATCAAGGAAAGCGGTGATAATATTCTAAATACAGCATCCACTTAAACTTATAGTATTTTTTAGCTGCTGCCCCCGTCCACTGACTATGGAGAAGGTCCTCATGCAACCCCACTTCCAAGGATCCAAACTATCCCTTTAAAAAAGTTCCAATGTGTGGGAATTTCTCCCATCTAGCGTTGAGATCATATATCGCAATAAATTCTGTCGCGCCGCGCAGTTCAAAGTACGTATTTACAGCTACTGTGGCCGTTCTGCGTCTCTTTCGATCCCCTTTTCCTTCATCAGGTCTTTCCATCTTTGGAAGGCAGCTCCAAATGTTCACTATTTTTTTATGATCCCCTTTTTCTTTTTCTGGGCGAAGAAGAAGAAGACTCCTGTGTCCTGAAAACTGGATTTTGAATACGTGGTCCTCCATGTTTTCCTTCTTCAAACCTGCCGGGGCCGGGAAGCTACGATACCCGTTGGCAGCGTTGGCAGCAGCTGTGGGTTTATCATGTGACCGAGAAAACGCGAAAGTCGGAGCAGTATGTCCTGTATGTCCCTTACAGGCTAACGTATTTCAAGATGGAGCATGGATATGGAGCGTCTGCCCCAGTTCATGCAAACGCAAATGTCAAATTTCAAGCCAAAAGGAATACTTGGAATTGATGGTGGAGGTAAATATTCATGAAAAAGGACAAGTTTGTGAACGGGGCAACACAGATTTTGATAGTGAACAACTAAACATGTTACACACCGGGGCTTTAACTCTCCGCACTGGAAAGGTGGACGTTATTTGGCTACTTTGCAGCTTTCAGTTTGTGGATCTTGGACCGTACCTTGGCGACGGCAGTCTGGCAGATCTTCCAGATGATCAGTCTCTCTCCACAAACCATCCAGGCCCAGCCGCTCTCGTTCACCTTCACCGAGATCTGGTCCTCCGCTAAAAAGGGACCGACAGACACATAATTGCTCAGTGACAATAATGGAACAGGATGCAGCATTGTTTCCTCTAGGTCAGAGGTGTCAAACTCAATTTCACTGTAAACTAAGAATCACATAAAAGGTCCGGACATGTTTAGTTTATTCACATGCTTTTATTTCATCAAAAAAGTCAAGGATCTTTTACTGGATTATTTTGTGTCCCATACAGCCTTCTCACTTACAGCTTAGTCCACATAAAGCCCCAAAAAAGTAACTTAGCCATCAAAGAAAAAAACGATTTTATTAGCAATTGATTAAAAAGCAACAAAAACATTGGAAAAAAAAAAACGACAGAAAAGGCCCCAAAAACGTCAGAAAAAGTGGCAAAACACTGGAAAAGCTAGAAAAACTAGGTGGGCCAAACTGTATTGTGAACCTAAATTGATACGCGGGCCAGATCAAACACTGCGAGGGGCCGGATTTGCCCCGTGGGCCTTGAGTTTGACACATGTGCTCTAGGTTGATTTTTGCCATGGCGGCCCGCCATGGCAAAAATTCTGCCGCCACAGTATCAGAAATCGGGCCGACGCACAATGTAGTCGCGGTTGCCTTTCAAATGATCCTGCCGACATAATGCACCCACCCCATTGGCTGCTGCTCACATTGTTGTTTGGACAGACCTGCCCCCACAGCTAAATAAAAATCCTAAAAGAAACACTGATTAACAAACCCAGACGGACAGAAAATGGCATCAACAGGAACAGAAACTTAATTTCCCGATAAGACGCAAGGTTTTCTTTACCATCGGCCATCGTCAGGGCCTCCATCACTT
>NC_041332.1:6275207-6327707 GCF_004354835.1 Perca flavescens | reverse complement strand
GCGCCTTCCTGCAGCACAAGTACGTGGTCCACCTGACGGAGCCGGCCTACAGCTACCTGCTGCGCTACCTGCAGAGCGAGGACAACGGCGCCCTCTGCCGGGCTCTCAGCACACACCTGCAGGTGGGATCATTCGAACCAGGGCTCCACACTTCTTTTTGTCATTCAAGATTTATTTTTAACCCAGCTGTTGTCCTTGGGTCAAATGTGACCCGTTTTCAAAGTTTCTATATCCGAAATCTGGGTTTCTTTCAACCGAATTTCACAAAAATAACTGAAGTTGGCTAGGAGCCTAGATGTAACACAGAATTGGGTTATCATTTCTACTTTATGCTTTACAAACAGGCAAACCAGAGGTGGACAGCACGTACGAGTATGTAGGAAAGTGCGTCGAAAGTGTCAAAGAAAGCCTCCAAAGCACATGTGTCAAACTCTAACAGGTTGTTGTTGTTATTTTAAAAAAAAAAAAAAAAAAAAAAAAAAAAAAAGTATCATTGTTTTGCTTGATTTGCTAAATTGTACAATGGCCAAGGAACTCTTTTGATGGCTTTTGTGGGCTTCATGTCAACAAAAAGCATACAAAAATGTCAATACATTTACAAAAAGGTGTCAAATGTCTGTGAAAGCCACAAAAATTAGGAAAAAAAAGCTACTAAAATGTAAAAAATAAATAAAAAAAGTGACCTGCAGTAACAAAAGCACGTCAATAAACTCTACATGTCCGGCCCGTGGAGTGATTCTCTTTTTCCAGTGTGGCCCTCTGGGAAAATTAGTTTGACACCCCTGCTCCGAAGCGTTACAACCGTCCAAAAAAGGGTTTAAAACATGCCAAAATTGACAGAGAAAAGCCTTTTAAAACCGCCAAAAAAAAAAAAAAAAAAAAGGGGGGTATGAAGTGTCAATAATTGTCAAAATATGGCCGACGGAAAGACAACACAATTCATTTTAATAAAATTATTATTTTCAAACGTACAGAAACCGCTCAAGTGGTACCGAATCAGAATACGTTATTGATCCCCTCGGGGAAATAATTTAGTTGCAGTTGCTCACCGTCCCATTCAAGGTAAAATAGGAGTAAGAAATGTTAATAAGTGTCTAAAGTAACATAGCATACCCTCCTCAAGAAAATTCATTCCTGTGTCTCTTGTGCAGCACTGTGCAGTACAACAAAAATTATGGTGTGAAAACGAAACCATGTAAACCTATTCTGATATAACGTCTAAATACAATTATGAACCTGAAAATGAGCAGAATATGAGCACTTTAAAGACAAAACTTGCTTTAAAAAAAACTACAATCCAAAGATCTGAGAAAGGTCTTTTAGTTTCATTTATTCTTAGGGCTTAGGTGCTGCCCAAAATGGCTTGGGTGCTGCACCTAAACCTTTTATAACGGCAAGGAAAACCCTGCTTGGGTATGACTTGTACTATACAAATGACCTTGCGTCTCCTGCAGGTGGAGGTGTCCTCCTCGAGGCGCACCGACTACCAGCTGTACGGCGCTGCCGGCGGGGCGACCGCGGCCCCGAACTCCACCTCCGCCTCCTCCTGGGCGGGCGTGGACTCCGCGGAGGGCGGCGAGGGTTTGGAGGTCCCCGCGGGGATCCCGCAGAGCGAGGCGGCCCTTGAGGCGCTGCAGGACTGCATCAAGAAGGTCCGCGAGGGCCCCCCGACGCTCACCACCGTGTGCTTCTACGCCTTCCACCACACGGAGCAGACGCTGAACGCGGCCGAGGTGTCGGCCGACAGCCGGCTGCTGGCCGGCGGCTTCGACAGCTCCACGGTGAAGCTGTGGAGCCTCCGGGCCAGGAAGCTGAAGGCCAAACCGCACCGCGCCGACGTGTCGCTCATCCACCTGGCCTGCGACGTACTGGAGGAGGAAGTGAGTCCACCGAAGGGTTGAACCTCTTTAGGGCTGTCCTCGACTAAAGAAATTCTTAGTCGACTAACACTCATACGATTTAGTCGACTAATCGATTAGTTGATTTAATCGACAGAGCTGTGCGCTTTGAGAGGTGGTTAAGACTAGAAAAGCACAATATAAATGTAGTTAATTAACCATCTGTTAAAACTGAGTTTCTCCACAATTAATCCTGCAAAAGCACCACTTTAAATCTTGCGTTTACCAGAAATGTGCTCAGAAGTTTCTTGGAAATGAGTAATTAAGCATGAATAAGCATAAAAAATGACCAATCGACTAAAGAAATCTTAGTCAACTGAGACCAAAACGACCGATTAGTCGACTAATCGACTAAGAGGTGGCAGCCCTAGTTAAATCTCTTTAGGGCTGGCCCGTCTGAGTCCATGAGTCGAGTAATAGGTCATTTTGGTCTTATTGGACTCAGATTTCTCATTCGATTGGTCTTTGTTTTCTCCTTTTTCCTGCTGAAGGATTTCTTTCTTGACTAACTGATTAGTTGTTTTGTCTAGAAAATGTCAGAGAATGGTGAAAAATGTGGATCAGTGTTTCCCAAAAAGCCCCAAGAGGACGTCTTCTTGGGGATATTGAGTATAATGTGACAGAGGAGAGAAGACACTAGAACAATATTCACATTTAACAAACTGCAATCAGAGAATTTTGACTTTCTTTTCTTCTAAAAAAAACACCAAAAAAAACTTTTTAAAAGTTTCACTTTTCATAAGGTTTTGCCCTATACTTGTGTAAGTAACAGACACTGTTACACTTTTTGAAACTATTTCAGCTTGTGTAGGAATCAGCGCTTTCTAAACCTCTTGACCACACTTTTAAAAATGCCGCAATAATACCGAAAACCGTGATCGTTTTGGTCCCTATAACCGTGAGGTTACATTTTTTTTTATAACGTTACATCCCTACTCAGCTGTCACTTGCTCTTTATTTATTATTATTATTATTATTATTATTATTATTAAATCTTTATTTTTAATTTAATACATACTGTGTACATATACTTATATTGTTTATACTTACAATACAGGCCAAAAGTTTGGACACACCTTCTCATTCAACGTGTTTCTTTATTTTCATGACTATTTACATTGTAGATTCTCACTGAAGGCATCAAAACTATGAATGAACACATATGGAATTATGTACTTAACAAAAAAGTGTGAAATAACTGAAAACATGTCTTATATTTTAGATTCTTCAAAGTAGCCACCCTTTGCTTTTTTTATTAATAAGGGAAAAACTTCCACTAATTAACCCTGACAAGGCACACCTGTGAAGGTAAAACCATTTCAGGTGACTACCTCATGAAGCTCATTGAGAGAACACCAAGGGTTTGCAGAGTTATCAAAAAAAGCAAAGGGTGACTACTTTGAAGAATCTAAAATATAAGACATGTTTTCAGTTATTTCACACTTTTTTGTTAAGTACATAATTCCATATGTGTTCATTTATAGTTTTGATGCCTTCAGTGAGAATCTACAATGTAAATAGTCATGAAAATAAATAAAAAAAACGCATTGAATGAGAAGGTGTGTCCAAACTTTTGGCCTGTACTGTATACTTGTATTGTTTAATATTCCATTTAGAGAATGTTTGATGTGCACCAACAACGTGTTTAAAAAAAACCGTACTTGGCAATAAAAAAAACCTTTTTCTGATTCTGATTCTCCCTCAGGCGGATGAAGAGGACTCCTCCGGCAGCGAGATCAAGACGCTGCGAGCTCACAGCGGCCCGGTGTTTCGCACCGCCTTCCTGACGGACAGCTCGGGCCTGCTCTCCTGCTCCGAGGACACCACCATCCGCTACTGGGACCTGGGCAGCTTCGCCAACACGGCGCTGTACCGGGGCCACGCCTACCCGGTGTGGGACGTGGACGTGAGCCCCTGCAGCCTCTACTTCGCCAGCGGCTCGCACGACCGCACCGCGCGCCTCTGGACCTTCTCGCGCACCTACCCGCTGCGGCTCTACGCCGGGCACCTCGCCGACGTCGACTGCGTCAAGTTCCACCCGAACTCCAACTACCTGGCCACGGGCTCCACGGACAAGACCGTGCGTCTGTGGAGCACCCAGCAGGGCGCGTCGGTCCGCCTCTTCACGGGCCACCGCGGCCCGGTGCTGTCCCTCGCCTTCTCCCCCAACGGGAAGTACTTGGCGTCGGCCGGCGAGGACCAGCGGGTGAAGCTGTGGGACCTGGCGTCGGGCGCGTTGTTCAAAGACCTGCGCGGGCACACGGACAGCGTCACCAGCCTGTCCTTCAGCCCCGACAGCAGCCTGGTGGCCTCGTCGTCCATAGACAACTCGGTGCGGGTGTGGGACATCAGGAACTCCCACGGCGGGACGCCGGCCGACGGGTCATCCGGCGAGCTGGTGGGACTGTACGCCGGGAACACCAGCAACGTGCTCAACGTCCAGTTCATGGCCTGCAACCTGCTGCTGGTCACCGGGACAGCGCAGGAGAAAGCAGAACCGTAGCCGCGGCTGTCCGGGTGGTTTTCTTTTTGTTTGTCTGTTCGGGAGAAAAGCTCGAATATCTCCAGAATAGGGCTGCACGATACGAGGCAAATGTGTGAGGAAAACACACACACGCTGATAAATAGCGCGATAACTATATTGCTTGCGATAAATGCACAGATATTAAAGTGTTCTCTGTAGGGCTGCCACCTCTTAGTCCATTAGTCGACTAATCTGTCGTTTCGGTCTTAGTCGACTAAGATTTCTTTAGTCCATTAGTCATTTTTTATGCTTATTCATGCTTAATTACTCATTTCCAAAAAACTTCTGAGCACATTTATAGTAAACACAAGATTTAAAGTGATGCTTTTGCAGGATTAATTGTGGGGAAACTCAGTTTTACAGATGGTTAATTAACTACATTTATATTGTGCTTTTCTAGTCTTAACCACCTCTCAAAGCGCACAGCTCTGTCGATTAAATCAACTAATCGATTAGTCGACAAAATGGTATAAGTGTTAGTCGACTAAGAATTTCTTTAGTCGAGGACAGACCTAGATCTCAGTTCTGCTGCTTTCAGTACTCTGCTAAAATACGGCTTGTTGAATTCAAAATGAATGAAAGTAAATAATTTCCCACATTCTTTTATTAGACCAATTGAACATTGAATTGCATATAAAGGGAACCCCTGAAAGTGACATTATGAAGGGATTCTGCTATTTTCTTTCAACTAACACAGCAAAAATCTCAGTGTCTTCCACGATATGTCGCAGCCTTTCGCAATATTATTATAAGGGATGCACCGAGTCCAACCATTGTTGGGGTTCCACCAAACACCGAATCCACTGGTTAAGTTTCTGCCGAAACCGAATACCGAATCCTCCTCCCGTCCTCGTTCCATTAACACAGTAAACACATGAACGAAGTAAACAACGTCCACAGCAGTGTATTTTTCATTTGTTAGGGTCCTCGCTACCACGAGACAAATCAGCATTGCAGATTGAACACGCAGCTGGACTTGAATGACCTTCTTTTGACTGAAAATACTGCCACGAGTTCCATTTTCCACTTTCTCACAGCCTACTGCATTGATCGCTCCACCTACGTAAACAGCCTCCCGAAATCAACGGCGCCGTCAATACGGCGACCAGCGTAGGTTTCGGTTCAGTGGGAAAAAATGTGTCAAAAAGCCCAATATTCGGCCGAATCCTGGATTCGGTGCATCCCTAATTATTATTGCGAAGTTGGAAAAAAAAAAAATAAATAAATGCCGATATATTGTGCAGCCCTACTCCAGATGTTTGTTTGAAGTTGCGTTTTCGTCTCTGAGCCAGCCAATGAGAGGTGAGATGTCACCACCTGCACACGAGTTTCTCTCTCAGAAAAGAAGCCAAGTTAAGCGTCTTTTATTAGCGATCCACAAAGTCTCATCCTTTCAAAACTGTCTTCAGATATTCAGATATAGATCAATCATAATTGGTCCTTGGTTGTGTTTTCTAATTACCAAAGCCTCTTGCCTAAATATCAGTATTAAATACTCGACGGCTGCAACTAAAGATTATTTTCGTTGTCGATTTTAATCCGTCGGTTTTTTTTCTCGAATGAATGGATTAGTTGTTTGGTCTATAAACTCAACTAGTCAGGAAATGGTGAATTTGTTCACAACTCAAAGACAGTCAGTCTTCAGGAGTGAAGAAACTAGAAGAGATTCCCGTTCGACAAGCTGCAGTCGGAGCTCTACAATTCTTCCTCCGTGTAAAGTTTGGTTTACTCTGCCGTCATGCACACGTTGTGTGATTTATAAAAGCAGCATATTAAATGTGACTGCTGGAAAAATACACTTCCTGTCAAATGAAAATAAAAAAATGTGAAATTGCAGACATCACCCCTAGATTTCACCAGGCGCGTTTAGGGTTGGGCATCGTTTGAGGGTGGAGTTGAAACGGGCCACGTGCCTATTTTCACAAATAAGAGCAACATTTTTATTGGAATCCAAAACCAAAACTTGCGAATATTAAATTGGGAAGTTGCGGCGATCAGATTTGAAACCAAATCCTCCAAACGATTCCAATGAAGAAACGATTCTTCTGGAATCGCAATTTTTGAACCTTATTCCAAGTAGGGATCGGTTCTCGATGCCCAATCCTACCGCCACCGAGATGAATCCAGCAGACACGGCGCGTCCCGGAAGCGTCTCTCCGCTCCATTTTTTAAAAACCCACCACAGGTCTGTTTCTGACGGAGCCGCGCAGGGATTGGACCGGCTAGAGCATCCTGTCAATATTTCAAAAATAAAACTCCCCTGTGTAGTATCCCGTCACTTCCCGATTTCAACAACTTTAAACACAGCCGCACGTCTCAGACTCTGTGTTGATCAGAACTGGACTAAAGGGAAGGAACCACTGAACTACCAGGATGTAGACTGCTTACTTTCATAGGAGATGCACAAATCTGCAGAAAAGCAATTACCAAAACAATGAAGACCTGAGATTCGGGCACGCGTCTGAGCCACTCCCCCGGAGTGGTACGACGCCTGGGTGATGCATTACAGGGTCCGTTTCATCCAAATTTAGGAAAAATTAAAATGTTTCATATTCTGAACGGAGGAAATGCGGAAACAGAAGTTAAAAGGTTTAAAGGAGAATATTGGGAGTAGCCTCTGCAGTAACCCGTACACGGAGTGACAACTTCTTCATGTGGAGAGAACTGTTTGTTGTGCTGTTTTACCCCAAAGTCATTTCAATCCCTGTGCATCCGGTACGGAGAGAGCCGGGAATTGTTTAGCCTAGCTTAGCACAAATACTGGAAGCAAGGGAAACTAACCCAGCTTCACTCCAAAAACTGTACTATATATATATATATATATATATATATATATATATATATATATATATATATATATATATATATATATATATATATATATCTAGGGTTGGGTACTGTTTGGATTTTACGATTCCGATGCCGAACCGGTACTTTTAATTCCTAAACCGATTCTTGAAAAACTGAAAAATGATATCAAAGAAAGGCTGTAACGTCGGTTTTGGTGAGCCCAGAGGGGGAAATATGGCATTTTAGAAGTAGCTTACATTTACGGTAACTAGCCAACGGTAGACTACAGAGAGAAGGTGATATTTTTTTTTACGTCTTTTTCTGAGCAACAGAGGGGAAAATATTTCAGTCGACCCATTAAGTAGAACCGAAATGGGGGACCGAAATTTGCGTTCTAATCCGGTCCGATTCCTACCAGTTGTGTAGGAACCGGTTCCATAGTTGAACTGGGTTTCGGAAAAATGTGTCCCTGAACAAAGGATGGTCAAAAAAAAATCCAAAGTCAGAGTCTGGAGTGGCCATTCTGTTCCCGTGTCTTGTAGCTAGTCCGAACACGTGTAGGGCCGTATGTATCGTTTCAAACTTTATTGGGATACTTCATGTTGAGGAATGTTAACATGATTGTTCTTTAAACACAGGCAGACGTTGAAGAAGTGAGAAGCCTAAATAAAAAAAACTCAACATTTAAAAATTTAATCCGAAGTCAGGACAATTACAAATCCGACCAGACATTTTCACGATGGCTTCGGCCGCTCGACAGTTTTTAGATACTCTGTGCTACAGACACTTTAAAGCTCTAGTGCGTAACTTTTGGATAATAATGAACATCAGTTACATTCAAGCCGTTGGCCAAATGAGTTGCTCCAAAGCTAATTCAGACTACCAGCTCCACACAACTCTCTCTGGATTTCTCAGTATGGCTGTGTTCAGGAGATTGTGGCATCCATTGACTTTCAGAAACTTGAGTGAAGATAATGACC
Source organism: Perca flavescens (assembly GCF_004354835.1). NCBI lineage: Eukaryota > Metazoa > Chordata > Actinopteri > Perciformes > Percidae > Perca > Perca flavescens. Next base: position 6,319,515 of record NC_041332.1, on the reverse strand, counting down.
TCTTCTGAAGAGTTTTTAATCCTCCGTGTCCTCCTTGGCTACTAGCAACTGCGTGGGGGAGGCGCGTGCACGGTCATGGGAGGTTTAGGTTGTAGGTGTGGGAGGTGGTGGGAGGTTGGGGAGGGGGGCCTTCTATTTTTGACATTTGGTTGCCAATGTCTTAAGTGTGAAAGCCACTAAAGCTAATGATGTTAACAGTGTCTCAGTCTTCACTGCCGTCATCTTCAGAAACAGATGTGAGGCTATCGTAGGCCCAAGAGGCAAGAAATCAACAGGAACAGATATGTAAACGTGTCAATACAGGCCCGGACTGTCCTAATCCTATCCAGAGTAAACCTAAATAGAGATCACCTTTGCACTCGGCACAACAGCAAACACTCAGAACATTTCAAACAGCAGTGGGAAACCTGCTTAAATACACATTAAAACATGCACAGTTTCACATATAGTAAAAAAAAAAAAAAAAGGTGATGCATTTAAGACGCTTGCTCCTTCGCATCATTTCTCTAACCTCAAAACATGCATTACATTTTCCTATGGAGACATGCATAGATCAGACAAAAATACAGAGCAGCACTTAAACTCAAAAATGAACACCACACATTTAACTCGGAAAGAACGGTACAAACATGAACATGAAGTGCCATAGGTACATGGTAAAACATTAGCCTAACTTAGGGCTTGTATCATGTGGACACGCCAACAGTTTTGTTGTCATTTCTTAGAAAACCTCAAGGGAGCGACGGAAACTACGCACCGTAGCTTTAAAAAGCAGTATCTTCCATCATGTTTTGATCCTCCGTGTCCTCCTTGGCTACTAGCAACTGCGTGGAGTAGAGTCACAGGATGCTGACTGTACATTCCTCACGGGGGTGACCGAAACTACACACTATAGCTTTAAAGTTGGTATCAAAAAATAGATGTAGAGAGCCGAATGTTCAGGGCTTTATGAGAAATGGTTTTCGTTAAAGGCCTAAAAAGATAAATATTGAATAAACAACGCAATTTTCTCTTCCAGGCCTTTTTATTTATTTATTTTTTTGTCAGTATATTAGTTACAAATATGACTTTAAATGAGGTTTCTCTTACTTCTGGAACAGAGACCGGAGCTTCTTGGTTTTTCACTTTTGGTGCTCGATTTAAAAGTCTGATAACCAGTCCTAGTTCTGGACTCGTCTGACTCTGGGTAAGACAGCAGAACATAAGAAATATTCTCTAACTACTGCAGTTCTCTTTATGTTTTACCTGCCCCTTTAGTACTTTATCATCAGCTTCCTTTTCTTAAGGGTCTGAAATAGATTTATCAAGTATAAAAACCAGTTTTCACTCGGTCAGTGTGGCGTGCTGCTTTAAAGGGCTACGCCAGCATTTGTTGAAATAGTTCTTATCACGGTCTCCCCTGGCTGTAGATAGGTGGGCCAATGCATTTTTTTTGTCTCAGTGCAAATAATTATGTTGTAGTAATTAGGTTGTTTTTTTTGTCTTTTGTTGGCTCACTTTTTATTCACAACATGCTAACCGGCAACATAGGAATCCATTCACTACGCTAAGCTAACTAGCGGCGGCGCTGCCGGTGTTGCACCGGACTGAAACAATGCATGCACAAACAATGCGTTGGCCCACCTATCTACAGCTAGGGGAGACCCCACCTATCTACAGCTAGGGGAGACCCCACCTATCTACAGCTAGGAGAGACCCCACCTATCTACAGCTAGGAGAGACCCCACCTATCTACAGCTAGGGGAGACCCCACCTATCTACAGCTAGGGAGACCCCACCTATCTACAGCTAGGAGGAGACCCCACCTATCTACAGCTAGGAGAGACCCCACCTATCTACAGCTAGGAGAGACCCCACCTATCTACAGCTAGGGCAGACCCCACCTATCTACAGCTAGAGGAGACCCCACCTATCTACAGCTAGAGGAGACCCCACCTATCTACAGCTAGGGGACCCCAGCTAGGGGAGACCCCACCTATCTACAGCTAGGGGAGACCCCACCTATCTACAGCTAGAGGAGACCCCACCTATCTACAGCTAGGGGAGACCCCACCTATCTATAGCTAGGGGAGACCCCACCTATCTACAGCTAGAGGAGACCCCACCTATCTACAGCTAGGGGAGACCCCACCTATCTACAGCTAGAGGAGACCGCGATAAGCCCTATTTCAACAAAACGGTGGAGTATCCCTTTAACTCAGTTTGCTTTTGTTGCAGAAATTCACATTTTACAGGAAGAAAACTTTTTCACAAATGAAGGTTTCCCGAGTGTGAGCCACTTGAAAAACACTAGAACAGGAAGAGGTCGTGCTTCTTCTTCTCTCTTGGTTTTTGTCTCTGAGTCGGCCTACTGTAAGTTTTGAGTAATAAAATAAATTGTAAATAGCCTTGTGGAGGAAATTTATAAGAATCAAAGGCTGTATTTTTCGCACTATTCTACGAGTGTAAAAGTGTAAATAAACTGTATTTTTGTAATATTTTGACTACCGAGTCGACATCCAGGTTGTGCTTAACTTAACGAGGGCTAAAAAAAAAAAAAAAAAAAAAAAAAAAGGCTGATTATATATTTCTGTTTTCATACATTCAAAGTGTGATTGTATTATTTTTTGTTGTTTTGAATATTTCATTCATTAATTCAGCCTGGAAGATGTTCTTTATGTTTGTCAGTACACTTTTGTTCCCATCCTGTTGCCCTCAAACAAGGAATAAATAACAGAATTTATTTGAACTAAATTCCTTTTCTTTTGTCGCTTGTTATCCTGCTGCTTTCAGTCTCTTCTGTTATGTGTGTGATTCAGCTTTATATTCAGTAAAAACACTCTGAGGCACCAGACCGGATGGACAGGACCCACACAAACACACACACACACCGACAAACGTGGGTTCTCTGACTAAAGTAATACAAATTCTTATTTTTTGAGAGTTTTCCCTTTATTATAGTGACAGCGCATAGACAGAAAAGGGGGAGAGAGATGTGGGGAAGACGCGCATCAAAGGGCCACAGGTCGGATTTGAACCCGGGCCGCTGCAAAGGACTCGGCCTACATGGGGCGCATGCTGTTACTCGGTGAGCTAGAGGCCGCCCTGTCAATTTTTTATTTTTTATTTTAAGTCCAGGAACAGACTCCTCCTGGAACTCAATTTCACATTCTCATGATCGACCTCGTCATCTGCCAGAATGATGAGGTCAGAACAAACACTGAAAAGTGATGCTCCACTCGAGAGTTAAACAAGCAATCCTCGCCTCGTATTGAAGAAGAAGAAGAAGAAGCTGTTCCTGACATCTGGATTATGAATACGTGTGGTCCCCCATGTTTCCCTTGTGCTGTATGTCTAGATGGAGGATGAATATGGAGTGTCTACCCCATAGTTCATGCAAATGTAAAATTACAAGCCAAAAGGAATACTTGGAATTGATGGTGGAGGTAAATATCCATGAAAATGGACAAGTTTGTGAACGGGCAACACCGATTTTGATGATGAACAACTAAACACGCTACACACTGGGCCCAGGAGAGGTTTCTCAACACATAAAGGAACACTTCATCCTTCAGTTTATCACAAACATTCAACATCAACACAAATTGGAAATTGAATAAATAAAGTGATATTTTATTTACATGACAGCAAAGCCCATAGCCAGCCTAGTGGAAGAGTGGGTTCTTTTTCTCAAAATGTGGACCTTTTTGCAGTTTCTTTTGAAAATTATGAGATTACTTAATTTTGGTGACTTTTTATGCTGGATTTGACATGTGGGAAACCGCTGAAGGCCAGAATCGAAACCGCGACCTCTGTGTCTATGACTGAGCTTTTATATATGGACACACACAGAGTTCCCAAGTTCAAAGACCACACTAACAAACTTGTTTTCTACAACAGCAAAAAAACTAGTTCACAAAAAAACAAAAATGGACTTAAATTATTGGCCTTTGGCAGTGAGAGTGGGCGGGGGGGTCATTCGAACTTTTTATCAATCTTATCTCTTGTTTAGAGGCTCTTTTATTTGTATTTACTTATTCACCTGGTTTGCACTTTTGCTGATGTTTTGACATCCTATTGTGTTCATGTACAATGACAATACAGTCTATTCTTTTACTTACACACTTCTACACTGCGGTACTTCTACACGGCTATCTTCTGCCCCCCTGAGGCTGCAGTGCACCATGTCCAGGTGGAGGTACGTGGAGTTTTAAGAGCAGGTAGGATGCTCACCTCCTTCACCCAGAATATTTCTGTCTGTCATTTAGGTCAAACTGCTGAGGAAAGAAGGCTAAAAATCCATCCAAAAAGGACTGGAACATGAGATTTAGTAGATTCTTGTATTCAAAACGCCTGAGAGCAATCAAACCCTCACAAACTGTAATCTCTCTGCGCAACACACACTGTAACTGTCCACACACACTTGTCTGAGGTTACGCTGTAACTGTCCACACACACTCGTCTGAGGTTACGCTGTAACTGTCCACACACACCCGCCTGAACCTGTAACTGTCACCACACACGCCTGAGGTTAGACTGTAACTGTCCACACACACTCGTCTGAGGTTACGCTGTAACTGTCCACACACACTTGTCTGAGGTTACACTGTAACTGTCCACACACACTCGTCTGAGGTTACACTGTAACTGTCCTTACACACTCGTCTGAGGTTACACTGTAACTGTCCTTACACACTCGTCTGAGGTTACACTGTAACTGTCCACACACACTCGTCTGAGGTTACACTGTAACTGTCCTTACACACTTGTCTGAGGTTACACTGTAACTGTCCTTACACACACTGTCTGAGGTTACACTGTAACTGTCCTTACACACTTGTCTGAGGTTACACTGTAACTGTCCTTACACACACTTGTCTGAGGTTACACTGTAACTGTCCACACACTTTGTCTGAGGTTACACTGTAACTGTCCACACACACTTGTCTGAGGTTACACTGTAACTGTCCACACACACTTTTGTCTGAGGTTACACTGTAACTGTCCTTACACACTTGTCTGAGGTTACACTGTAACTGTCCTTACACACTTGTCTGAGGTTACACTGTAACTGTCCTTACACACTTGTCTGAGGTTACACTGTAACTGTCCTTACACACTTGTCTGAGGTTACACTGTAACTGTCCTTACACACTTGTCTGAGGTTACACTGTAACTGTCCTTACACACACTGTCTGAGGTTACACTGTAACTGTCCACACACACTTGTCTGAGGTTACACTGTAACTGTCCACACACACTTGTCTGAGGTTACACTGTAACTGTCCACACACACTTGTCTGAGGTTACACTGTAACTGTCCACACACACTTGTCTGAGGTTACACTGTAACTGTCCTTACACACTTGTCTGAGGTTACACTGTAACTGTCCTTACACACTTGTCTGAGGTTACACTGTAACTGTCCTTACACACTTGTCTGAGGTTACACTGTAACTGTCCACACACACTTGTCTGAGGTACACTGTAACCACACCTTACACACTTGTCTGAGGTTACACTGTAACTGTCCACACACACTTGTCTGAGGTTACACTGTAACTGTCCACACACACTTGTCTGAGGTTACACTGTAACTGTCCACACACACTTGTCTGAGGTTACACTGTAACTGTCCTTACACACTTGTCTGAGGTTACACTGTAACTGTCCACACACACTTGTCTGAGGTTACACTGTAACTGTCCTGAGGTTACACTGTAACTGTCCTTACACACTCGTCTGAGGTTACACTGTAACTGTCCACACACACTCGTCTGAGGTTACACTGTAACTGTCCACACACACTCGTCTGAGGTTACACTGTAACTGTCCTTACACACTTGTCTGAGGTTACACTGTAACTGTCCTTACACACTTGTCTGAGGTTACACTGTAACTGTCCTTACACACTTGTCTGAGGTTACACTGTAACTGTCCACACACTTGTCTGAGGTTACACTGTAACTGTCCACACACACTTGTCTGAGGTTACACTGTAACTGTCCACACACACTTGTCTGAGGTTACACTGTAACTGTCCACACACACTTGTCTGAGGTTACACTGTAACTGTCCACACACACTTGTCTGAGGTTACACTGTAACTGTAACTGTCCTGTCCACACACTTGTCTGAGGTTACACTGTAACTGTCCTTACACACTCGTCTGAGGTTACACTGTAACTGTCCACACACACTTGTCTGAGGTTACACTGTAACTGTCCACACACACTTGTCTGAGGTTACACTGTAACTGTCCTTACACACTTGTCTGAGGTTACACTGTAACTGTCCACACACACTTGTCTGAGGTTACACTGTAACTGTCCTTACACACTTGTCTGAGGTTACACTGTAACTGTCCACACACACTTGTCTGAGGTTACACTGTAACTGTCCACACACACTTGTCTGAGGTTACACTGTAACTGTCCTTACACACTTGTCTGAGGTTACACTGTAACTGTCCTTACACACTTGTCTGAGGTTACACTGTAACTGTCCTTACACACTTGTCTGAGGTTACACTGTAACTGTCCACACACACTTGTCTGAGGTTACACTGTAACTGTCCTTACACACTTGTCTGAGGTTACACTGTAACTGTCCACACACACTTGTCTGAGGTTACACTGTAACTGTCCACACACTGTTACACTGTAACTGTCCACACACTTGTCTGAGGTTACACTGTAACTGTCCTTACACACTTGTCTGAGGTTACACTGTAACTGTCCTTACACACTTGTCTGAGGTTACACTGTAACTGTCCACACACACTTGTCTGAGGTTACACTGTAACTGTCCACACACACTTGTCTGAGGTTACACTGTAACTGTCCTTACACACTTGTCTGAGGTTACACTGTAACTGTCCTTACACACTTGTCTGAGGTTACACTGTAACTGTCCTTACACACTTGTCTGAGGTTACACTGTAACTGTCCACACACACTTGTCTGAGGTTACACTGTAACTGTCCACACACACTTGTCTGAGGTTACACTGTAACTGTCCTTACACACTTGTCTGAGGTTACACTGTAACTGTCCTTACACACTTGTCTGAGGTTACACTGTAACTGTCCACACACACTCGTCTGAGGTTACACTGTAACTGTCCTTACACACTCGTCTGAGGTTACACTGTAACTGTCCTTACACACTCGTCTGAGGTTACACTGTAACTGTCCACACACACTCGTCTGAGGTTACACTGTAACTGTCCTTACACACTTGTCTGAGGTTACACTGTAACTGTCCTTACACACTTGTCTGAGGTTACACTGTAACTGTCCTTACACACTTGTCTGAGGTTACACTGTAACTGTCCACACACACTTGTCTGAGGTTACACTGTAACTGTCCTCACACACTGTCTGGTTACACTGTAACTGTCCTTACACACTTGTCTGAGGTTACACTGTAACTGTCCACACACACTTGTCTGAGGTTACACTGTAACTGTCCACACACACTTGTCTGAGGTTACACTGTAACTGTCCACACACACTTGTCTGAGGTTACACTGTAACTGTCCTTACACACTTGTCTGAGGTTACATTGTAACTGTCCTTACACACTTGTCTGAGGTTACACTGTAACTGTCCACACACACTTGTCTGAGGTTACACTGTAACTGTCCTTACACACTTGTCTGAGGTTACACTGTAACTGTCCACACACACTTGTCTGAGGTTACACTGTAACTGTCCTTACACACTTGTCTGAGGTTACACTGTAACTGTCCACACACACTTGTCTGAGGTTACACTGTAACTGTCCACACACACTTGTCTGAGGTTACACTGTAACTGTCCTTACACACTTGTCTGAGGTTACATTGTAACTGTCCTTACACACTTGTCTGAGGTTACATTGTAACTGTCCTTACACACTTGTCTGAGGTTACACTGTAACTGTCCTTACACACTTGTCTGAGGTTACACTGTAACTGTCCTTACACACTTGTCTGAGGTTACACTGTAACTGTCCTTACACTGTAACTGTCCTTACACACTTGTCTGAGGTTACACTGTAACTGTCCTTACACACTCGTCTGAGGTTACAGTGTAACTGTCCACACACACTTGTCTGAGGTTACACTGTAACTGTCCTTACACACTTGTCTGAGGTTACACTGTAACTGTCCACACACACTTGTCTAAGGTTACACTGTAACTGTCCTTACACACTTGTCTGAGGTTACACTGTAACTGTCCTTACACACTTGTCTGAGCTTACACTGTAACTGTCCACACACACTCGTCTGAAGTTATGTAAGGAATGCAGCAGGAATGTGGCTGCTGACAGGAAGGAGGACAGCCTGAGATCTGAGTCTCAGAGCGATGAGGGTGGGGCGGCAGGGTGCAGCAGGGACGATGGTGGCACACCCAGACTCTGTCTGCACGGCCTAAAGACAGACAGACAGACAGAAAGAGAGAGAAAGAGAGACAGAAACAGAGAGAGACACACACAAACAGAGACAGAGAGAGACACTGAGAGACACACAGAGAGATAGAGAGGAGGAAGAGAAATACATATTGTGCATCATAAACCTGTCCTCACATGTAAAAGTTCCCTTACCTGTATCTACTCTTCAGGAGGACACCTGTCTCTCAGTAGTCCCTTTGTTTCTTTGTGATGATTGTGTGTGTCCTTGTGGTGTTTATGTGTCTGCCGTCATTTTCAATCACATTGTGGTTCCTTTATTTGATCTAATTTTGAGTTATTTTGCATCTCTTTGTGGTCATTTTGCTTCTTCTCTGGGCACAAAATTTGCCAACAATCTATCATACTATATAATACTAGTATTTACTAGTATTATTATTAGTATTAGTATTATTATGTAGCTTTGAGATGAATCTAATGGACCACGAGATGATTACGAAGCTAGATAATGAATTTTTGCTTTCCAGATTGTCCTCTCATCTTTGCTTATTGTATTTTGAAAGACGGAGAGAGTTTTACCTTTGGCCTCTTTGGCCTGTAAAATTGAATCAGTCATAAATGATTGAATGGATGAATAAATGAACACACTATAGTTCAACAAGCAACTCTTCTGTGGTCCTTTAAGTGCATTAAACCCCATTCAGAGATGCTAATTTGAACGATTATTTAATGTATTCATTCATACAGTTTCTGTAATTTTCTGCGTTGTGGTCATTTTGCGTCTCTTTTTTTTCTCTCTTTTTTGGTTATTTTACTTCTTCCCTGGGCACAAAATCCCCCCCCCCCCAAAAAAAAATCTGACAAACTTTTGTAAAATGGTTGGCAGAAATGTGTAGTTAACATTATAATTATTATCATTTGGCTTTGGACCAAAACCTGGAGGTCACAAGATGATTGCAAAAGGTAAGAAATTTACATTTTTATTTTCAAGAATGTCCTCTCATCTTTGCTTATTGTATTTTTTGAAAGACTGCGAGACCTTTGGCCTCTTTGGCCTCTAAAAATGATTCAAATCATTAATGAATGAATGAATGAACACACTGGAGTTCAATAAGAAACAACACTGTGGTCCTTTAGGTGAATTAAACCCCATTCAGAGATGTTGATTTGAACGAGCACTTCAAGTTATTTAAACGTATCTGTTGCCAAACCAGCAGGACTTAATTCTTACAGTTTCCTGCAGGCCAAACCCAAAGAAAGAGAGAGAGAGAGAGATAAGAAACTGGAGAGAGAGAGAGACGGCAAGGGCGAGGTTCACCACCACAGGAGGACAAACCAGTTTGTGTGTGGAGGGTGTGTCCCTGAGAGTCCTGACAGGCTCGTCCCTGCATCAAACAACACACACACTCTTCAGGAGCCTCGCTCCATCACACACACACACACACCACCTCGCGTCTCCGTTTCTCCCTTCCACTCGCTGAGCTTCTTCCCTCTGAAGAAGAAGATGCCTGTCCAGTCCACTCTGTCGCCCAAGGGCTCCTCCAACAAAGCTGTGGACACGCAGCTGGATGGGAAGTCCTTTGAGCAGCTGAGGCAGGAGTGTCTGCAGAAGGGGGTCCTGTTTGAGGACCCGGACTTCCCCGCCAACGACTCCTCGCTCTTCTACAGCCAGGCTGTTCCTGTCGATGTGAAATGGAAGAGGCCCAAGGTACGTGGACACACACGTACAGAAACACTTGTTGAATTTGAACTTTTTAGGAGGCTCGGTTGATGCTCTGGTCAAGAGAGAACTGAGTAAGTTGTGCCGGAAAAGTGTCCAAATGTCTTTTAAATCTGTGAAGATTGAGAAGATTTGGGTCTTCAAATCGTTTTTTTCAAATGTTGAATGAATGAAATGTTGTCGTTTGTAGGTGAACTGTTGGTCCGATGAGAGGTTTTGTGATGGGTCAACACGTGCTTTTATATTTTAGCTGTTTTTGGTCACATTTACTTTTCTCATAGGCGCTGAAAACGCTCCTAAAGGTAAGGGAACGGAACTCTGGTTCAGGACAAGCTGATTAAATAAAAGACAGTTGACTGAATGAGTGTTAGAAATACAGAATTGTTCTGCAGAATTACAGAGAATCTCTAATTACTGATCTTATGGTACTGAATGCATAAAGAGAAATCTAATTTAAAGTTCTTGCTTTTAAATACAGAGAAATAAATTAAGCATTTATCCGGTCGTACTCGTAGCTGCAAAACCAGTTCGGCAAGAAAACAGTGTAAATAGAACCAAGTACAGGTGCAGTTTTTCTCTCTCTGAGCTCCGTACGCAGACTTTATCCCCACACGCCTCAACGTTATCTGCAAATAAAACGCTCTGCAGCTCTGAATTTAGCCGATCAGCTGTGAAATATTTGCGGAAGCTTTCTTGATTGAACTGATATTTTGATGAGTGATGTCTCTTATGTCACTTTACACACAAAAAAGGGAACGTTTGCTTTAGCTTATTTCCAGCTTTTCTACCTGTTAACATTCAACTGAGAAAAAAACTCACCACTCACGTTTGCTACAATGACTACACATTTCTTTGTTGGGCGTTCCTCGAGAGTAAATGCTTCAGCTGCCTTCAGCAGGTGTGTGTGTGTGTGTGTGTGTGTGTGTGTGTGTGTGTGTGTGTGTGTGTGTGTGTGTGTGTGTGTGTGTGTGTGTGTGTGTGTGTGTGTGTGTGTGTGTGTGTGTGATTGTGTCTGTGTGTGTGTTGTGTTTCCGTGACTGGCTGATTAATATTGCTGGAATGTGAACGCACCTTTTACAGGTGACTGTGTCACCTCCCAACTGTCAATGTTTTTTCTTCTTTTTTTAAATAACCCAACTGGTTCTTTTCCGGTTCCTCTACAGGAGCTCTGCCAAGACCCAAAGTTCATTGTCGGAGATGCAGACAGGACAGACATCTGCCAAGGACAGCTCGGTCGGTACCCACACTTGTCTCCATCAGTCATTTTTATTGATTGATTGATTGATTGATTGATTGATTGATTGATTGATTGATTGAAATTCATTTCGAACATGTTAAAGAAAACAGAAAGGGTCGTACAGATTCAAATTATTTGAAAAGATTTTGGTCTTAACAAAAACGACATTTCAGAAAACAAAACATTTCAGAAAACAAAACATTTCAGAAAACAACATTTCAGAAAACATAACATTTCAGAAAACATAACATTTCAGAAAACAAAACAACATTTCAGAAAACATAACATTTCAGAAAACATAACATTTCAGAAGACAAAACAACATTTCAGAAGACAAAACAACATTTCAGAAAACAACATTTCAGAAAACAAAACAACATTTCAGAAAACATAACATTTCAGAAAACAAAACAACATTTCAGAAAACATAACATTTCAGAAAACATAACATTTCAGAAGACAAAACAACATTTCAGAAGACAAAACAACATTTCAGAAAACATAACATTTCAGAAAACAAAACAACATTTCAGAAAACATAACATTTCAGAAGACAAAACAACATTTCAGAAAACATAACATTTCAGAAAACAAAACAACATTTCAGAAAACAAAACATTTCAGAAAACAAAACAACATTTCAGAAAACATAACATTTCAGAAAACCTAACATTTCAGAAAACATAACATTTGTGTTTGTTTTTGTGTTTTGTGAAATGTTGTTTTGTTTCGTGAAATAATGTGTTTTCTGAGATGTTGTGAGGCGTGAATTGCCGCTGTGTTTTGTCCTTCAGGGGCCTCCGTAGCTCAAGCCATAATTTCAAACCACAGACAGAAATACAGACGTTTTTTCGTCGTGAGCACCTTTACAGTTTTTAATTATATGTATACATTTTGTGTCTTACCATACGCACATATTTCCCTCATTTAAAGAAAACAGAAAGGGTCGTACAGATTCAAATTATTTGAAAAGATTTTGGTCTTAACAAAAAAGACATTTCAGAAAACAAAACGAAATTTCAGAAAACAAAACATTTCAGAAAACAACATTTCAGAAAACATACCATTTCAGAAAACATACCATTTCAGAAAACATAACATTTCAGAAAACATAACATTTCAGAAAACATAACATTTCAGAAAACAAAACAACATTTCAGAAAACATAAAATTTCAGAAAACAAAACAACATTTCAGAAAACATAACATTTCAGAAAACATAACATTTGTGTTTGTTTTTGTGTTTTGTGAAATGTCATTTTGTTTCGTGAAATAATGTGTTTTCTGAGATGTTGTGTTGCGTGAATTGCCGCTGTGTTTTGTCCTTCAGGGGCCTCCGTAGCTCAAGCCATAATTTCACACCACAGACAGAAATACAGACGTTTTTTCGTCGTGAGCACCTTTACATTTTTTAATTATATGTATACATTTTGTGTCTTATCATACGCACATATTTCCCTCATTTACCCATGATGCATCTGTTTTGTCACCACAGGGGACTGCTGGCTCCTGGCAGCCATCGCATCATTGACCCTAAAAAACGACGCCATGGCCCGAGTCGTCCCCCGCGACCAGGAGTTTGACCGCAGATACGCCGGCATATTTCACTTCCAGGTACACCGACAGCTCAAAATAAAGGCGTTTTTTTCAAATTTGCGTTCATTTTCAGTTGTTTTTCTGTTACAGAGATATTAGGCTAAGCCTTAGGTCCCCCAATAATCAAAACTGGCCAGTGCAACCCCTCCCACAAAATAAAATATATTTCCTTCACATAAATAAAGACATTTGCACCATAAATTGATGCAGAAAAGGCACAAATTGTTGCAGAAAAATTCACCAGAATGCAGAAAATGAAGTGTGTGATATGCTCAAAATTAAAATTTTGCTCAACTCCCCACAATGTTAAACCCAAAGTTATGTGTTTGGGCTAAGGCTTTAAGTTGGCTTGATTGATTGACAGGTGTCTCAGCCTATCAAAGTTAAACAGAAGGTTTCTGCTCACAAATGAGCCAAGAATAACAAATTATTAAGAAATTATTCCACTTTTTGTGTCTTTTCAGAATCAAAGTGAATTGAATCTGATAATTATTGGTAAGCAGTGGATGAACAAAGTGTTTATGTGTTGCTCCCTCAGTTCTGGCATCACAACCAATGGCTGGACGTGGTGGTGGACGACCGGCTGCCAGCGGTGAGAAACAAACTCATCATGCTTCACTCGGCCACCAACAACGAGTTCTGGAGCGCCCTGCTGGAGAAAGCCTACGCCAAGTAAAAAGAAAAACTTAATTCTTTACCTCCTCCTTTAACTCCACAGTGCTGTGGAGTAAGGTCCGGCTACACCACAGATGCATTCTGGGACAGAAGAAAAAAAAAACACGCTGGGTTGTTTGCATTTCTTTAAACCAATCACAGTCGTCTTGGGCGGCGCTAAGCTCCGGACGCAACGACGGTGGCTCCGCTAAATAGTCTCAGGGAAGGAACATGTTTTGGTGGAACATTTACACCCCGAAAAAGTAAACGCCACATACAATATTAAATGTTGTTAACTGTCTGTTGACACCATACAGTAATGTGAGCTATTTAAATAAGCTGATACATGGTTACACCTCATTAGCTGTTACCAGTGTTCGGTGCCATGTCATTTCTCCGACGCTCCATTGTTCCGACCTCTCAATAACCCGAAAAATTCCCTTTGGTCCTACAGCCCACCGACGTCCCTGTGTTTTGAAGAAAATAAACCCTCTGCTCCGACATCCCATTTTTCTGCCCGTTTTATGTAACACGCTCAACTTTGAGGCAAGACCCGCCCTTCAATAGCATTCACACACTACTTCCGGCCAGGCGTCCATGCTTACGCAAGGTAACGTATCCAAATTAGTTCAGGTCCTATCCCCTGACCAATCGGCTATCCTAACTTTAACCACTCGAGGACAATGCCTAACCCCAACCAATCGAGGTGCTTCGTAGGGAGGTACTTGCCTAGAAGTTAAAATTTTGACCCAGAAAAACTAAAAGTTGCATGGGTGACGGGAAGACAACACAAGGGTTAAAATCATCCTACGGTGTGTGTAGTCAAACACAGAGTCTGAGTTAACTGAGCAACTTGTGCCAAAAAAAAACGCAGTGTCCGTCATCTGGAAACATTTTGGCTTCAAAAACAGATGATTTAGAACAACGTGATTAATTATAGTTCATTTATCGTTATCAAGGTAAACTGTGCAATTAATCGTGATTTTGATTTACGGTCATATCGCGGGATCCACAAAAGCCTATATGGTGGGAACAATGGTTGTCGGGTTTATTTTTTCGAAATAAAGGGACGTCGGACTACTGGGCTGTAGGATCAAAGGGAATTTTTCGGGTTATTGAGAGGTCAAAACAATGGAGCGTCGGTGAAATGGGCAGTCCCCCAGTGTATCTCCGTGTGTACTTAGTCCACATCAATCCCACCAATCGGTCCCAAAACGTCCCAGTTAGAGAGGAAATACAACACACACATTCTTTGTAAATCTTTACAATCATCAATCAGGCCTTATTGCACGATCCCAAATGTCTTCAAAACTTGACATTGTCAGCGTGTAGCTTGCTAGCTCGAAGGTTGTTTGTTGTTGTTGTATCCCGAAGCAAAGAAATTTTGAGGACGACAACACACAGTGAGTGGGATGTCAGGCAATTATCCTGGAAATGTACTTCTGTAGGTCTAGACTATCTCCCAGAGTAGGCTAACATTTGATAAATCAATCAATCAAGGTGCCCTGTTTTTCACTGAGGATCGGTCATTTAGCAAATTGGAAAATACTTATTGTCAGGGGCGCAAAAACCATGCTAAGTAAATTTCACAACATTACAGTTTGAGTTTAGTCCCGCTAGCGGATCTTATATATCTCATACTTTGAGTAGTAGTAGTAGTAGATAACGTTGTTGTCCCCCGTGGGGCAGTTGGGTTTGCGTCACTTCATGACAAGACATCAGACATATGACACAAACAAATAGTCCCTCCATCAGTCACCGACAGACATAACATGAAGACCATACATTACACACTACAATACACTACATTAAACACCCTTGGGTAGGACCAGGCCGGCTGGACATCTAGCTTATTTGGACTGATTTAAGGCTTTTATGGCTTGTGGTCCAAAAAAGAATTCAAATCTGCTCTTGGTCAGAAATGACGCCTAGATGGCAGTAGTTGAAAATAAAATGCCAGGGTGTGTGTAGTCACATACAATGTTATTGGCCTTTCTCACCAGTCTGTCTTTGTAAATGTATTTCAATGCTCGGTAGAATCTCTAAGTTTGGCCTTCCTCTCCATCTCTTTGTTAAATCCATGTTAACCACACGGTGATGCGTTTGTTTCAGACTGCACGGCAGCTACGAGTCCCTGAAGGGCGGCAGCACGATGGAGGCCATGGAGGATTTTACCGGCGGTGTCGCGGAAACATACGAAACCAAGAGCGCTCCAGACAACCTGTACGCCGTCATGAAGAACGCACTAGATAGAGGCTCCATGATGGGATGCTCCATTGATGTAAAGACTCTTTTTGGTTTTAGTTCTTTATTTTTGTAATAAAAATGTATACATATATATACAGTACAGGCCAAAAGTTTGGACACACCTTCTCATTCAATGTGTTTCTTTATTTTCATGACTTTTTACATTGTAGATTCTCACTGAAGGCATCAAAACTATGAATGAACACATATGGAATTATGTACTTAACAAAAAACTGTGAAATAACTGAACACATGTCTTATATTTTAGATTCTTCAAAGTAGCCACCATTTGCTTTTTTTGATAACTCTGCAAACCCTTGGTGTTCTCTCAATGAGCTTCATGAGGTAGTCACCTGAAATGGTTTTACCTTCACAGGTGTGCTTTGTCAGGGTTAATTAGTGGAAGTTTTTCCCTTTTTATTAATAAAAAAGCAAAGGGTGGCTACTTTGAAGAATCTAAAATATAAGACATGTTTTCAGTTATTTCACACTTTTGTTAAGTACATAATTCCATATGTGTTCATTCATAGTTTTGATGCCTTCAGTGAGAATCTACAATGTAAATAGTCATGAAAATTAAAAGGAAACGCATTGAATGAGAAGGTGTGTCCAAACTTTTGGCCTGTACTGTATATATATATATATATATATATATATATATATATATATATATATATATATATATATATATATAAATTAGATAGATTTTTGTTGTGCTTCCCCTCATGTAAGAGGTTTACTGCAGCCGAGCTGTATGTTTTAAACCCCTCTGGGTGTTTTGGTTTTCCTCCAGATCACCAGCTCCGCGGAGTCTGAGGCCAAGACGACCACCGGCCTGGTGAAGGGCCACGCGTACTCCATCACAGGCGTGGACGAGGTTAGACTGGCTTTATGTAAATAGGGGGAGATTGTAAATATGGTTGTTTCTATGTGTCTATATATACACCCTACCTGTCTTTATGTTATCTGTTGATGTGTTTGTCCATGTATATTGCCATGTCAGACTAGGGCCACACGATTCATCACGATCCATCACGATTAATCACGATTAATTGCACATTTTACCTCGATAACGATAAATGAACGATAATTAATCACGTTGTTCTAAATCATCTTTTTTTGAAGCCAAAATGTTTCCAGACGACGGACACTGCGGGGTTTGTTTTTTTTTGGCACAAGTTGCTCAGTTGACTCTGTGTTTTCCTGACGTTGTCACTTTTTTCCAAGTTTTTGGCCACTTTTTTCAACGCTCTTTAAAAAAAATTAAAATGCTATAGAATTGAATAAAAAACCCAATTCAATGAAAGTAGTGAACTGATCATTTAATTTGCTTTGTTATTTTCTTTGACAATTTGGTTAAAAGAAACCCACATTTTCGATATACTTTCCTTAACAGGGGGATTAAGGAGAAAGTAGGCCTATCAACAGAAATAAATGATTGAAATTATTGGCATGGGAAAAATAAGTCGATAACAGCTTCAGAATATCGATGCTGATAAATTATTGATTAATCGTCCAGCCCTATGTTAGACTGTCTGACGGGAACCAGTATCAGTTCAGTTCAGTCATTTTATTATTATCCTTAATGGGAAACTTGCCCTGCAGCCAGGAGTGCAAGATAACAAAATGAAAGAAGAAGAAGAAGATTTATTTATTTATATTAGGACAATGCACATTAATCAACATTTCTGTAAATGCGCCAGTGTTAGCCAGTCGGCAAATTTTCAACTGTAGTCCTAGTTGCATGCATGTCTTTATGGCGGGAAAAAACCGGAGCACCCGGAGGAAACCCACGCAAGCACGGGGAGAACATGCAAACGCATACAAAATACATACAACGTCCGCACTGCAGACCAGGGTCATTACAGTAAACTAAAACCACCATAAGCATTTCAATCAGGAGAGACGTCGTTGCAGATATGCAAACATTTATTAGTAAGATACAATTGCAAAGTAAGAAAATACATAGAACTTTTTGGAAATTAGACTCCATCTTAGAAGGGGTATATAAATATATATTATTGAGGTTTAGAGACAACCAAACATATCCCCCAATGGAGTCTAGATACTGGTGATGGCGACTAAAATCCGTAGACCGGAAGAACCAAAAGGGAGCCGAGACATCTTGGGCGAAGAAGCCTGGAGGCAGAAGGGGAGGAGGCGGGTCGCACTCTCGTCTGAAAAGACAACTGACAGAAGCGGGAGAGAGAACAGCTTTAAAACATGGTAGTTAAGCTGTGATTGGCTTGAACATGCGTGCCCGATTCTGATTGGTTTACGCGAACGTACACCCACCCATCAGCTGATCAGTTTAAGAGAAGCGAGTAAACGTAAATGACGTCTCCCTGACAGAATTCACGCTGAGCTACATTAAGTAAATAGTTTTGGTACTCTAAGAGTAACAACTTTTCTGTCTCATTTTTAAGGTGAGTGTCAGAGGCCAGAAGGTTCAGCTGGTCCGGATCAGAAACCCCTGGGGTCAGGTCGAGTGGAACGGCCCCTGGAGTGACGAGTAAGCTTAGGGACCCAGTCTAAAGCAACTGAGGTGGTGACCTGGTCAGTGTAACGCTTATCAGTTCAATTTTCTAAGCACAAACGGACATTTGGAAAAACAGAAAAATGGGTTCAAATATCCAATTTCTCATTTTTTTCCACCTTAATAAATAAAAAATTGGATCTTTAAATTGTTTTTCCAATTTTCTGTTTTTATTCAGAGGATCAGAAATTTAGAAAATTACAAAATTGCGTCTGGGCTCCAATTATTCAATACTGCAATGGTATTCTCTCATTTCCTTGGTCCGCCTAGCTACGCCCCCCGCACTCGAAACCATCAGTTGCAAGCACCTCTGACCCCAAAGTCTATCAGTTTTTATTTATTTTTTGGTCCATATGAAGTTAATGACTTGCATATTCCACAAAGTAGAGGAAGAGAATACCATTGCAGTATTGAATAATTGGAGCCCAGACGCAATTTTGTAATTTTCTAAATTTCTGATCCTCTGAATAAAAACAGAAAATTGGAAAAACAGGTTAAAGATCCAATTTTTTAATTCGTCATGGTGGAAAAAAAATGAAAAATTGGATATTTGAACCAATTTTTCTGTTTTTCCAAATTTCCGTTTGTGCTTAGAAAATTGAACTGATAAGCGTTACACTGACCTGACCTCACCAGTTGCTTTGTAGTTTTCACATTTGATGTGTCTATGTGGGTGTCTTAATGTGATGTGTTTTTATATGTGTTGTTGTGCTACGGAACATGAAAAGATGTGTGGAAATGATCATCCCTATGGGTCATTTCTAAATCACACGAGGTTGTTGTTGTTGTTGAGGTTGTAACAGATTATTTTGTCTCTTTGTCTATTTCAGCGCCAGAGAGTGGAACTATGTCGACGCTGCCGAAAAAACTCGCCTCCAGCAGAATTCGTCAGACGATGGTGAATTCTGGTGAGTCCACGGCACGTAGCGCTTGATGATCTGGTCCAAATTTAAGATTAAGAAATATATGTATCTGTATTTATACAGATCTTATCTGGATTGTACGGTAAATATGTTGGGATAGGGGACGGAACAATCACTGTAAAAAGGTCAGAAATATTATGTGCCCAAAATTTCATGTCAGGGGCCATAAAGAAACACATAGTTTTGGTCCATGAACCTTTAAATCCTTGACCTGCTTTATATAAAAGCTGAATTAAAATTATTTTAATACTATAAATTAAGACTTTCTGTGGGTTTTTTTAAACTCGTTCCAGACTCCCAAACTTTACTGCAAGTCTGGAAAATGCATTTCAAAATGGCCGTATGACCACATTTAAATCTGCTTTATTTAGGTTGTCTTTTGAACATTGTCCTACTTCATCATGAAACTCGGTGGCGATGTGTTTTGAGCACAAATGTGACCACGCTGAACTCTTGTTGTGTAATTTGGAGACGATGGTGATTGTGTTTGTGAACTCCAGGATGGAGTTTGGAGACTTCAAGAGGAACTACGACAAGGTGGAGATCTGCAACATGACCCCTGACGCCCTGAACGAAAACCCAAACCGCCGCTGGGAGGTCAGCATGCTGGAGGGAAACTGGATCCGCGGCTCCACCGCCGGCGGCTGCAGGAACTTCATCGGTGAGATCGCTGGATCTAAGAAGGATCTGAGAGTCAATTTTGCTTTTTTTTTTTTTTTTTTTTTGATTTATTACCTTTTGCATTAAACAGTTAGGGCCCTATCTTGCAACCGGCGCAGCGCACAGCCCAACGCAAGTGTCTTTGCTACTTTAATGCACCTACGCCCATCTTTGATGATCGCGCCATTGAGTAACAAAAACCTGGTCCAATGTCAATAACGCAGCATTTCATTGTTATTTTAACAGCAAATTAGTAAAATGCTTTTAGGTTTGTGCACAACGTGCACACACTATGCTTGTTACGCACACACAGCAGCACACGACATGCAGAAGATTAAAAATAAAAATATTACGGTGCAAATCCTCAATCATAACAGCAATGCTCCAAGGTCCAAACACGCCTGGCTTTTAAAGGGAATGGGAGATGATCTCTGATTGGTTGATTGCATGTTACGCCCCAAAACACACCTCGGATTAATGAAGACACTAAGAACAACCCTTTAGGACCAGGCGCCCGGCGCACTGACCTTTTTTTTTCCACCGTCAAACTAGCAAAAGCGGATTTGGACACGCCCTAAACTCACCTTAGATGGTTAAAATAGGGCCCTTAGTGTTTATATCCCCAAACTGCCCTCTAACTCTCTGCATCTTAAATCCGCAGACACATTCTGGACCAACCCGCAGTTCCAGCTGCAGCTGGAGGACGCTGAGGATGACAACGACGACGTGTGCAGCGTGATCATCGCTCTGATGCAGAAAGACAGACGGAGGAAGAGGAAGGAAGGAATGGACCTGGAGACCATCGGCTTCGCATTGTACAAGGTCAGAAAGAAAGAAGGAAAGAGAGAAAGAGACACTTGAGCTTGAAGTGTTTTTCTCTAAATGGTGTTACTTTTTTCCATTGAAAATAAAGTATAAAGCGCAACAAGGTTTACAATCGACATTTAAGTGTTTCCTGGCAGTGAAAGTGAAAGAAGTCATCTGAACAACCTTTGGGTCTGGTCTCCTATTTCTATTATTTTACCAAAACTAAAATTAACTACAAAACTTCCCAAAACATGCAACGAGCCATATGACTTCTTACGTAATCTTACCGTTCTATTTAACGTTGTGAAACGGCAAGCGTTCTGTGACTGTATAGTGTTACGTTTAGGCACCAAAACAACTTGGTTAAGTTTAGGTAGATGCCAGATCGGATCCGCTAGACGTGTTGATGTGCCTCGTGGCCTGCCTAATTCTGCCTCTGATTGGCTTACCCAGGTATTCTTAGCCTAACCCTAACCAATCCCCACTTCCCATGCCTAAAAAATATCTACGTCGAGCAGTATAGCAGATCTGATTTCGGATTTACCATGTGTCTCCTGGCTCACGTTTACGTATATATACGTATATATATACTGTATATATAGTAGTAGTAGTCTATATCCACGACGTTACACTTCCGGGATTCATCTGCTGATCTTGGTCACGTGATATGATTGACAGCTTCAATATCACTACTCAATGGACCTTGAGGGTCACATTGTAGCCTGGTCCTACCAGACTCTGGTCCATTAGCCTGGTCCTACCAGACTCTGGTACACTAACCTGGTCCTACCAGACTCTGGTACATTAGCCTGGTCCTACCAGACTCTGGTACATTAGCCTGGTCCTACCAGACTCTGGAACACTAGCCTGGTCCTACCAGACTCTGGTACACTAACCTGGTCCTACCAGACTCTGGAACACTAGCCTGGTCCTACCAGACTCTGGTACACTAGCCTGGTCCTACCAGACTCCCAGACTCTGGTACACTAGCCTGGTCCTACCAGACTCTGGTACATTAGCCTGGTCCTACCAGACTCTGGTACACTAGCCTGGTCCTACCAGACTCTGGTACATTAGCCTGGTCCTACCAGACTCTGGTACATTAGCCTGGTCCTACCAGACTATGGTACACTAGCCTGGTCCTACCAGACTCTGGTACATTAGCCTGGTCCTACCAGACTCTGGAACACTAGCCTGGTCCTACCAGACTCTGGTACACTAGCCTGGTCCTACCAGACTCCCAGACTCTGGTACACTAGCCTGGTCCTACCAGACTCCCAGACTCTGGTAAATTAGCCTGGTCCTACCAGACTCTGGAACACTAGCCTGGTCCTACCAGACTCTGGTACACCAGCCTGGTCCTACCAGACTCCCAGACTCTGGTACACTAGCCTGGTCCTACCAGACTCTGGTACACTAGCCTGGTCCTACCAGACTCTGGTACATTTGCCTGGTTCTACCAGACTCTGGTACACTAGCCTGGTCCTACCAGACTCCCAGACTCTGGTACACTAGCCTGGTCCTACCAGACTCTGGTACATTAGCCTGGTCCTACCAGACTCTGGTACACTAGCCTGGTCCTACCAGACTCTGGCCTGGTCCTACCAGACTCTACATTAGCCTGGTCCTACCAGACTATGGTACACTAGCCTGGTCCTACCAGACTCTGGTACATTAGCCTGGTCCTACCAGACTCTGGAACACTAGCCTGGTCCTACCAGACTCTGGTACACTAGCCTGGTCCTACCAGACTCCCAGACTCTGGTACACTAGCCTGGTCCTACCAGACTCCCAGACTCTGGTAAATTAGCCTGGTCCTACCAGACTCTGGAACACTAGCCTGGTCCTACCAGACTCTGGTACACCAGCCTGGTCCTACCAGACTCCCAGACTCTGGTACACTAGCCTGGTCCTACCAGACTCTGGTACACTAGCCTGGTCCTACCAGACTCTGGTACATTTGCCTGGTTCTACCAGACTCTGGTACACTAGCCTGGTCCTACCAGACTCCCAGACTCTGGTACACTAGCCTGGTCCTACCAGACTCTGGTACATTAGCCTGGTCCTACCAGACTCTGGTACATTAGCCTGGTCCTACCAGACTATGGTACACTAGCCTGGTCCTACCAGACTCTGGTACATTAGCCTGGTCCTACCAGACTCTGGAACACTAGCCTGGTCCTACCGGACTCTGGTACACTAGCCTGGTCCTACCAGACTCCCAGACTCTGGTAAATTAGCCTGGTCCTACCAGACTCTGGTACACTAGCCTGGTCCTACCAGACTCTGGTACATTCGCCTGGTTCTACCAGACTCTGGTACACTAGCCTGGTCCTACCAGATTCTGGTACATTAGCCTGGTCCTACCAGACTCTGGTACACTAGCCTGGTCCTACCAGACTCTGTTACACTAACCTGGTCCTACCAGACTCCCAGACTCTGGTAAATTAGCCTGGTCCTACCAGATTCTGGTACATTAGCCTGGTCCTACCAGACTCTGGTACACTAACCTGTTCCTACCAGACTCTGGTACATTTCATTTGTACAGAGAGTCTAGCCTCTCTCCATTGACAAGTGTTAACTTCCTTGAAGGCGGGTACTCTGTTGAAGTTTAAAACTATTGGATCTGCCCAGAGCCACTCTGGATCTGCCGCAACCAATCGCTAATGTTTGGTCGTGGCGTTATGTTGTGCGCATTTGCAACAAGAGGGGAGACCGTCAAGGCTATTAGCATTAGCATCGCTAGCGTTAGCCTTAGCCAACTCCTTCACCACCAACGGAGCGAGCTGATAAATCTAACTTTTCCCGAACCCCGTGGGGAGGAGGGCCACAACATCATGGCCACCAACACAACTCAGCAAATATTGTTCTTGCTCGGGATTTAACTTCTGGATACTCTGCAGCGTTGCCACAACGGACCTAATGGCTTCGCTCGCATCTTTCTCCGCCGTCGTTATGGAACTACAACTCAACGGGTGTCTTAATGTGATCGTCCTCAGCCACTCCTTCTGTTTGCTGATTGGACCACCAACATTTTTTAAGGAGAAAACCCAAGACTATACCGTAAACCCAGACGTTGTACTGAAGGGAAATGAAAATTGAGGGCGGAACCAGGCTACTGGTCTTGTACTTCTGTCATACTGCTCTACCTTTGCCAATCACATTTTGTGCCCTAAAATGTGTTATTAAGAATATTTTGATCCGGTTAGAACGAGCTGATTTAATCTGCCGCTTCTGTCCGTTCAGGCCCCAGAAGACGGGGACCACCTGGGGAAAGACTTCTTCCGCTACAACCCGTCCGCAGCTCGCAGCAAGACCTACATCAACATGCGGGAGATAACGGAGCGCTTCGAGCTGCCTCCGGGGAAATACGTGCTGGTCCCCACCACCTTCCAGCCCCACAAAGAGGCCGACTTCATCATCCGGATCTACTCCGAGAAGAAGACCGCAGCTCTGTGAGTCTTGGAAAGTAGCTAAGTGCATTTACTTAAGTACAATTATGAGGTACTTGTACTTTACTTGAGTATATGTCTATTTTATGCCAATTTACACTTCTACTCCTTTACATCTCAGAGCTAAATGCTAAGGATAATGGACCGTTAGAAATTACAAAATTACGGCACAAATCTTTTTATTTATTTTTCCGCTGTGTGCCTCCAAGCCAATGAGAAACATTGTTAGATCTTGGTAGAAGCATGCTGCATGCCTATTGGGTCACTGACGCTGATGAGATTTACTCCTTAGGTATTGAAATTGGGTATTGAATAACAAGGCCTTTTTCGATACTCAATACTTTAAAAGGCAATTCGGTCGGTGACGAAAAAGTATTAAATTCGATACCCGGCCCTGCTAACAGCGCTAACAGCAACAGTGCATTAGTTAGCATGGTTAGCTCACTCACCACCGGGGTGACCTAGCTTCTGCCGGATAAATGTGTAATTTGCCATGTAATAAGTGGGATAATGTAGAGTGAGCCAGTCATTTTTGCAATTTGAACCCTTTCAGGCTAATTCAAGACCCCTATGCTTTGTACAAGGGTCCTTCTGGGGTTTAAATTCAAAATAATCAGAAAAGATTTAATGAATATGCCTTCGTGATTGGTGCATACATAAACAAACAAACAAACATACTAAACATTAATATGAAATAAACAATAAATTCAGAAACAAATATATACAAAGTAGTTGTTGCATAAGAAAATGGAGTGGCTCGCTCTATGTTATCCCTTACTAAAGCTATGCAGCAGCTTAAAAACATTATAACATAGCACAGATATTTAAAAAATATAAAAAAAATGTTTAAATCTTTATAACACAACTTATGTTTGTGTTCCACAGGGAGCTGGGGAGCAACGTTGACGCCAACCTGCCAGATGTAAGTAGATCACCCAGGAATCAATAATCAATCACCCGTTCAGTCCATCAACCCATCGATTCATTTCTTCATCCCAGCCGGTTGTAATCTTTACACATTTATTTCAGTTTTTAACCGATTGACAATGCATCCATCGATTTGTTACATTACACGTTACTGCCTCAAATCTGCAAAAACAAAAATCATGAGTGAGGAGATCGTGAGGAGAAATTCACTGAATTTGACAAAACGTGTATTGGATCAACATCACTTACTATACCTTTACGTTTATGTGTATTGAAAGTACTGCTATATAAATAAAATTGCCGTTGCTTGTTGTTTCCTGCAGCCGCCCATGCCCACCGCTCCAGAGGATGAGACAAAAGAGGAGAAAATGCTGAGGAGGCTTTTTGATCAGCTGGCTGGTGACGTAAGGAAACACTTTTATGTATTCCGCGTATTGGGAAATGATCTGTGAGACCCTGTGGGGTCACTGTATCTTTTGGGTCATTTGTTTTTCCTTTCATAAACCGATATTAAGAAATGAATAATGAGTTGTGGGATTTCCAGGATTAAATGACTTTGGAACATCTGAGTAGGTTGTAGAATTGGCTAAAGCAACACTGGTACAACGGAGCTGTTGCCTTGGAAATGACAACATCCAGTCTCAGAATATGAAGAAAAAAAAAAAAAAAAACATTTTTCATTTCTGTTTTCTAGTGATTTTATTTTTTGTTACATGAAATAGAAAATCAAAATCAAAGCATATTTTTAAATTTCTCTCATCAAGCTTTTTGACCATGAAAAGGAAAAATATGCCTTCTATTTCAATTTAAAATTTTGTATTTTAAAACGAAAATCAAGCAACAAATTGTTTTATTTTTGATAACCTGTTTATGAAAGTCGAAAATCACACTAAATACACTGAGCCTGTGGAGGCAATCCCAGCCGATGGGTGCATCAATTTGTTCAACAAATGTGGCCAGAACAGGTTCATTGTAATATATGACTTGTTGTGTAAGCATTACAATCTTTAATGACTCAAATCCGCTAGCAGGATGTTCCATCAGTGTCACTTAGGGGCTTTCCAAAACATTTAAATAGCTGTACTGGGCTAAGTACAGGAGAAACTTGAGAGGGGTTCTCATATATAGCACATTTAAACAACATTTGGTAATATTATAATGAAGACCTTAGATCCGTAGATGACTAGGTGTGTATGTATGAGATTAAAGTTTGCTTTTCCACCCAGGACAATGCTATCTCTGTCAGAGAGCTGCAGCAGATGCTGAACGGTGTTCTGAGCAGACGTAAGTCGCCGATTTTTTTGTCAATTATTCATCGTTAGTTTACTTCCTTTTTTATCTTCCTGATTTGATTAGAAGGAAAACAAAATATTTCTGTAACACAATACTATTTATTTATGATTTTACATCTAAAGATGCTTAAAATTGTCTGAGAAGGGAATAATATGCTCTTTGTTTTGTTGATTAGGGATCACAATTAGACATTATTAGACATGAAAGGCCCAGATATACTAGCTTTTTAACGATGCGTACGAATAGACAAACAGCGGTGTCGTGAACGGCATTGTTTTGTTTACATAATTGCCTGCGTATTTTGCGTGTACCTGAAGGATTAGTCTCCTCTGCAGTGCTGTGGAGGAGGGTCTGGCTAGTCAACACAGCATTCTGTGATGGGAGAAAAACGTGCTCTGGCTTATTGGCATTTCTTTAAACCAATCACGATCGTTTTGGGTGGCGCTAAGCGTGTACATTCAAAAGTTGTTTTAGTCGTGCAACAGAAATCTCAGATAGGACAGATAGTCTAGCTAGCTGTCTGGTTTTACCCTGCAGAGATCTGAGGAGCAGTTAACCATAGTCCTCAGAAATCCACTGGAATTAAACATGCAAAGAAAGCGTAAGGTAACGAATATCTGGCCGAAAAGAAGCGACATTCCGGAAGTGAAAGATCGTGGATATAGACTAGTGAAGGATTAAATATATATATCCACTAGGGGGCAGATCATCATCCCCGGCCGACACCGGAAGCTATTTCTGGGCTGGAGTGTGGAATAGCTGCTGACCATATCTGATATAGTGCCCCCCCTCGTTCATGTGCTGAATTGCATCTTGCGGACGCGTAGCGTTAATTCCTAAAGACGTGGACATCCCACGCTCCAAAGGAACGCAGGATATGCGTGGCATCTTACGTACGCGAATGCGTAGTTAAAAGCAAGTATATCTGGGCCTTAAGACCAAAACGCTGAGAACTGAGTATTGGAAAGCAGTTCACAAGTTACCCCTTCAAATGCAACTTATTGGGTAATTATGTAAAAGAAACATGTCCTCCAAACCATACGACGATATCGGTTGATTGCTCCTACCCTCAAAGTATCACAATTATGTGCAGCAATCATTTGATGCCAAAATACTGCAAGTGGCACTTTTAATCTTGACTGTCCAATATGTTTCTGTACATGTTTTATCATTTACGTGATTGAAAATCAAAAACATCCTGTTTAACTTTTCAATAACTTCTGTTTTTCAGGAAAAGAAATCAAATTCGAAACCCTGAGTCTGAGCACCTGCCAGAGTATCATCAACCTGATGGACGTATCCTTCCACATCGCTCACTGACTCGTTTCAAACTCATGATTTCAAGCTTCATAGGGCTGTAAGATATGATTTTAAAACAACCCAACTTAGAGAGAGGAGAGAGAAAAACATAAGTTTAAAGAAAGGATTAGCCTGACAAGCCAGATCCACATCCAGATGTTGGGTCTGGGAACTCACCATTGGCAGTGCTCAATCCGAGGGGCGGGATAAACGGTTGTCTTTCAAATTCCCTCTGCACGCGATAGGATAGCGCTGCAACCAACCAGAGCAACGCTAGCTGATGGATTCAACTTCAAACTCCGAACATATCTTTCTTTTTTAAGAATGACTTCAGTGCCGTTCTTAGTTCTTTTCTTAAAGAAAAGCTGAACTCCCAACAACTCTGCCGTCATCATGTTAAGCCCGCCCACCGACTCTATGCACGATGTAATTGGCCCGGCTGGAGTGTGGCTTTGCCAGCTCGCAAGCCAACGGAGAGTTGCTAGATGACCCTGGCTGCAAATTACATTTGCTGCCGATAGGGTGCGTCTAGATTTCTAGGCTAAGAAAGGATAGGCTGATTACACCAAATGCTTTTGAAGTTTTTTTCTTTGACAGTAAACCAGGTGGACAACACAGGAATGCTGGAGTTCCAAGAGTTTAAGGTCTTCTGGGAAAAGATGAAGAAGTGGATCGTATGTGTCGATTTATGTGTTTAAAACTGTAAATCACAGACGGAAGTACTCAGATCTTAGAAAAAAAGTCCTGCATTCACAAAGTTTAATTAAGTAAAAATACAAACATATCTGCATCAAAATATGCAAAATATACTTACGGTCGATATTATGCTCATTTCCAGGTCCAGTCTTGTATTTTAAGGTTCTACTAGAAGATGTTTGTGTGCTTTAATGTTTAAAAAAAACACTTAATTTTCGTCATGCTGTGTGTCTGAATATACCTGTATTCACCCTTTTGTCTGAAACGCTGTGAATCAGCTGTGGTGGTGGAAGTTTTGGAATTTTGGTTCTTTGTGCTTCAGGCAGTGAAAGGGTTAAAGGTTAAAGATGGACTTGTGTTGTTGCAGATGCTCTTCTTGTCCTTTGACACCGACCGCTCAGGGAAGATGTCGACCTACGAGCTCCGTAGCGCTCTCAAAGCGGCAGGTGAGAGTCGGCTATTAGCGCACTTTATTTCGCCCGACCGTCGTCTTTTTTTCAATTCTTCTAAGTACTCCATTTTCATGTTTTACTTGCAAAGGACATGTTTTGTTCATATATGGAGATGTAATGTATTGACATCCCTTTTAACATATTGGCTCAACTGTTAGTGGTAGTAGCAGCAGTTGCACTACAGTTAATAAAGATAAAGTCTTTAGTTTTTGGTAACTATGTTGTGTTTGTGCCTTTGCTCCCATGAAGGCATGCAGCTGAACAACAAGCTCCTGCAGCTGATCGGCTTGAGGTTTGGTGACGATAACTACGAAATCGACTTCGACGACTACCTCACCTGCATTGTCCGTCTGGAGAACATGTTCAGTACGTCTCAATGAAACCCTCTATATATACAGTGGGGGAAATAAGTATTTGACCCCTTGCTGATTTTGCAGGTTTGCCCACTTACAAAGAATGCAAAAATCTACAATTTTAATCATATGTACATTCTAACAGTGAAAGACAGAATCCCAAAGAAAATTCCAGAAAATCACATCATATGAATTTATTAAAATTGATAACCATCTGATGAGGAAAAACAAGTATTTGACCCCCTGGACAAACAGCAAGTATTCTGGCTCCTACAAGCCAGTTAGTCTTTCTTTAAGACACAGCCCCAATCCGAACCAATTATCTACATCAAATACACCTGCCTCACCTCGTTAACTGTATAAAAGACACCTGCCAAAACCCAAACAACCAGCATCCAACATCACCACCATGGGCAAGACCAAAGAGCTTTCTACGGACATCAGGGACAAGATTGTTGATCTGCACAAGGCTGGGATGGGCTACAAGAGAATCGGAAAGCAACTTGGAGGGAAAAGATCAACTGTCGGTGCAGTTATCAGGAAATGGAAGAAGCACCACACCACCGCCAACCTCCCTCGGTCTGGGCCTCCACACAAGATCTTGCCTCGTGGGGTGTCCCTGATCATGCGAACGGTGAGGAATCATCCCAAAACCACAAGGGGGGAACTGATGAATCAACTGAAGGCAGCTGGGACCACAGTTACAAAAGAAACGGTTGGTAACACACTACGCCGTCATGGATTGAAATCCTGCAGCGCACGCAAGGTCCCCCTGCTCAAGAAGAAACATGTACAGGCCCGCATGAAGTTCGCCATTCACCACCTGGACGACTCAGAAGAGGCCTGGAAGAAGGTGATGTGGTCAGATGAGACCAAGCCAGTCTCCAGACCTGAATCCGATTGAAAATCTTTGGAGGGAGCTTAAAATTCGAGTTGCCAGGCGACAACCTCGAACCTGAATGATTTGGAGGCTGTCTGCAGGGAGGAGGGGCCAACATCCCTGCCGAAATGTGCACAAACCTTGTCACCAACTATAAAAACCGTTTGACATCTGTGCTGGCCAATAATGGCTTTTCTACAAAATATTAACATGCTGTTTGTCCAGGGGGTCAAATACTTGTTTTTCCTCATCAGATGGTTATCAATTTTAATAAATTCATATGATGTGATTTTCTGGAATTTTCTTTGGGATTCTGTCTTTCAGTGTTAGAATGTACATATGATTACAATTGTAGATTTTTGCATTCTTTGTAAGTGGGCAAACCTGCAAAATCAGCAAGGGGTCAAATACTTATTTCCCCCACTGTATATATATATATATATACACACAGTACAGGCCAAAAGTTTGGACACACCTTCTCATTCAATGCGTTTCCTTTTTATTTTCATGACTATTTACATTGTAGATTCTCACTGAAGGCATCAAAACTATGAATGAACACATATGGAATTATGTACTTAACAAAAAAGTGTGAAATAACTGAAAACATGTCTTATATTTTAGATTCTTCAAAGTAGCCACCCTTTGCTTTTTTATTAATAAGGGAAATAATTCCACTAATTAACCCTGACAAAGCACACCTGTGAAGGTAAAACCATTTCAGGTGACTACCTCATGAAGCTCATTGAGAGAACACCAAGGGTTTGCAGAGTTATCAAAAAAAGCAAAGGGTGGCTACTTTGTGGAATCTAAAATATAAGACATGTTTTCACTTATTTCACACTTTTTTGTTAAGTACATAATTCCATATGTGTTCATTTATAGTTTTGATGCCTTCAGTGAGAATCTACAATGTAAATAGTCATGAAAATAAAGGAAACACATTGAATGAGAAGGTGTGTCCAAACTTTTGGCCTGTACTGTATATATAAAAATCAATTTTAGTTCTTCAAGTTAGGCTTTGCAAACTTGTCTATTAGTGACATAGGACAAACAATTACAGGTTCAAAGGGCTTGAAACAGGTTTAATATCCTGTGTAGCTAATGTTATGCACCTGTAACCCAGTCAAGGAAAGGGTTAACAGAAACGTAGTGTTGGCCAATCGGAGGAGGTTATGGTGCCAGACTCCCACCTTTGGCTGAGTCTCTCTCTGATCTGTCAGAGGGAGAGCAGGAGACGGTTGTGAAGTTTAACGTTGGTAGTCCCCAGAGAAGACGTTGGTCCTTTCATGGCTCAGATTAGAACCCAAATTGAAACGTAAGCAAAACTAAAATTGCTGAATGTTAGAGCATTGTGTCAAATTGGTCGTTATTACTGACTTATAAAGTGTCAGGTTTAGTTCCATCATAGTGTCAATAGTGTTTTTTTGCACTTGTGGTTGGACGCAAACTGCATTTTGTTGTCTTTGTACTTGTACACTAACGTTGAATCTAATCTAATCTAATAGTGTCAAAAAATGTTAGCTGACGTTGTTGTTCAGTAGCTAGCTAGCGAGATTATCGGCTAATGAAATTACTGATTGTGTCACATTCTCATTAGGGGCTGAGCCCCCCCCTACAGATCTGATCCTAGAATCCCCCCGGATTATATATACAACTACTAATGATTGAAGTGAAGATTTATTCGTGTTAAAACAACTTTAAGAAAATTATTTGCCACTTTAAGATGACTGAAACTCTGTCCTCTTCACCAGGAACTTTCCAGGTTCTGGACAAAGGTCAGAGGGGACGGGTGAAAATGAACATGATGCAGGTAAAAACCACATTATAATATCACACCTGGATCTTTAATCTCTGCATATACTTCTGAGGCAATTGTTTAACAAGATGTTTGGCATTTATCCTGGGATTGTCTCTGTGGTCACAGGCTTTATTGTGCTTTTATTTTAAATGGAAATGGATTTATCTTTTAATGTCCTGGGATTTAATTGCCGTTTATTTTCTCTTGCCCTCACAGTTCCTGATGTTGTCGATGAACGTCTGAGGAGACGCTGAAGGCAAACAGAAGCCGCCGGAAGAACAAAAACGCATGCAGTTTTCTGAATGTTCAGGCCGTAACGATGCATAAACGCATTTTCTTTCTTCTCATGTTTCAAATCCTCAACATCTATCTGTTGTATTTTTTTTTTTTCTTGGACTAAATAATGTGAGATACTGTCTGCGCTAAAGTGTTAGAGAGGTCGGGATCAAATGGTTAAATGTGTTGACTCATGCTTTTGGACAAAACAATGTTTTATTTTCTCTCTGCAGGAAATGGAAATAAATTTTGAATAAAAAAGTTTGACTTTTAAGTGGGGAAATGGTACTGACAGATATGAGCTCTCATTTGTGATTAATAAATCACTTTTGTAAATGTCAATAGACTGTATTTATATAGCTCTTTTCTAGTCTCAACGACTACTCAAAGCGCCTTTACAGAGTACGGGAACCATTCACCATTCACACACATTCCCACACATTCACACACTGTGGCCGAGGCTGCCGTACAAGGTGCCACCTGCTCATCAGATAAACATTCACACTCATTTACGCTCCGATGGCGCGGCATCGGGAGCAATTCGGGGTTCAGTGTCTTGCCCAAGGAATTAGACTGCAGCCAGTATATTACTGTAAACTCATATAATACAGTAAGAAACTGTCTATTTACAGTAAACTTTAAAAACAGAATGCTTAAACAGTAGTTTAATAGCAAAGCTGCTGCCAGTATTTTACTTTAAATTTATGGTGAAAAGTGTTAATAATAATAATAACGTGTATTTATATTATGTATGTATATATATTCATGAAACCAAAGGACACTTTACAAAATTACAGCGGCTATAGTAGACTGTGGTGAATGTCCAGGGATGTAGCATTTTGGATATGTGCAGGGAGGGTGTTCCAGAGGGATGGGGCGGCAGCACTAAAGGCTCTGTCTCCGAAGGTACAGAGTCTGGTGTGGGGAATGGAGAGCAGGCCGGTGTCTTTGGGTGGGGTGTATGGATGGAGGAGGTCGGAGAGGTACTGTGGGGCCAGGGCATGGAGGGATTTGTAGGTGAGAAGGAGGATTTTATATTTGATGCGGGTTAATTGGGAGCCAGTGGTGTGGGGTAGGACCCTGGTGGCAGAGTTTAGGACACACCGGAGCCTGTCTAGGGTTTTTCTGGGGACCCCAGATAGGACACCATTGCAGTAGTCCAAACGGGAGGTAATGAAAGCATGTATGAGGGTTTCTGCCACGGAGTCAGAGAGTAATGGCTGGAGTCTGGAGATGTTTTTAAGATGAAAAAGGCGGATTTGGTGATAGATTTGATGAGAGTATGGAAAGAGAGGGTGGAGTCCAGGATTACACCACGGACCTCAGAGGATGGGCAGATGGCGCAACCATCAACATCTAGGATGAGATCTGTGCCTTGGGGGCCACAACCAAGAGTTCTGATTCTGTTCTGTTTTTTATGTGTGTCCTGAATAAAGAATATGATGATGATGATGATGTTACTGTGAAATACTCAAGAAAAGTACTTCAAAATTGTAGTTAAGTACAGTAGTTGAGTAAATGTACTTAGTTACACTCCCCTAAGTCTGCAGGCAAGACATTTGTGTGTTTGTTTTCTTAAGTTGCAGCCGAGGGGACGATCACTATAGGGGTTGTGAAAATAATCGGCATGCAGGAGGAGGATCAGTGTAAAAGCTGTGCAGGTTAAAGATATAAAGACTGTTGATTGAACTGGAAGAACAGGAAACATTTCACAACCACTATTGTTCAGAGTGACGTATGGAAAAACACCAGAGGGAACTTATTAAGGTTGGATGGATAGAAAGACAGTTCATTCAGACAATTTATTTACAACCAAGAGGTGTTACTAACATTAACGATGCCTCTGGAGCAGGGGCGTAGCACGACATTCTGGGCCCTGTAGAAAGGCCTTTTCTATGGGCCCCTCCCCGCATCCACAGCTATTCATTCTAGCATCTGCTTGGGCTCTCCTCACATGAGGGCCCTGTCGTACTCAGTCCCCTTTGTCCCCCGCCCAGTCCGACGCCCCTGCTCTGGAGACCCAATTTGGACATCAGTAATTATTAAAGTCAAGTCAAGTCATCTTTAATTATATAGCAACATTTAAAGCAACAGATGTTGACCCAAAGTGGTGGTTTAAAGCTCTAGTGTGTAACTTTTTGATATAACAAAACGTCCGTTACATTCAAGCCGTTGCCAAACGAGTTGTTTCGGGGGTGGCAGTAGCTCAGTCTGTAGGGAGCTGGGTTGGGAATCAGAGGGTCGCTGGTTCAAGTCCCCATCAGACTAAAGTATGGTGGTGGACTGGTAGCTGGAGAGGTGCCAGTTACCTTCTGGGCACTGCCAAGGTTCCCTTGAGCAAGGCACTCTGACATCTCTCCATTAGTGCATGTATATGTTCTGGGCATTTGTGTGTAATTTGGACCTGTGTGTAAAAACAACAGACTTTTGCATGCAGAAACTCAAATGAAGATTAATGACCTCTTCTGAAGAGTCCATCATGTTTTTAATGGCTACTAGCAACTGTGTGTGTGTGTATGTGTGTGGGGGGGGGGGTTAGCAGGTCAGAATGTAAAAGCATTATTATTATTATTATTTCACATCAAAAATGTCTTCTTGGAAACCCTTATCATTGTGTTGCTTATACCCAAATAAACTTGCAGTTAATTTTAGCACCACAAACCAGTGGACACACAGTGAAACTGGAGATTTTGGGCGAAGACATGACTCCTGTGGGATCTAGTCACAGTAATAAACCATTTGTGTATTTGTGTGACCTTTTGGCTTCATCATTCCCATTCCATTCCATGCCAGGAAATCCTTATATAGGCAAGATGTTCACTTTGAAGCACTTCACAGGCTGCATAGTACTTGCTTGAATGCTCGCTTTGTTTGGGTCCCTGCCCATGTAGTGTAGGCGTGGATGATGGCAATGTGGATATACCTGCCAAACAGTCACTGGAATCACAAACCATTTAGTAAAAGCTGAGGTTAAAAGTTACGTCTGGTGATGGTTTATATTTTTCTTATCGCTAACAAATCACACTAAAAAACCAAAACCAACATTAAATGTATCTACTAAGTATTGCCTGTGTATCAAAGCTAGGGCTGAGTTTTAGAAATTGATTATCCGATTCAAATTAATCATTTGAATGATCCGATACCGATTTAGAAAATTAAAAAAGTTAAAAGTTAAAGTTAGAGTGAAGATATTTGTATCATATTAAACCTAGACTATCTAAGGCACATGTGTCAAACTCAAGGCCCGCGGGCCAAATCCGGGCCCTTGCATATTTAGATCCGTCCCGTATATCAATTTAGGTTCACAATAAGTTTTGGCCCGCCTATTTGTGCGCCAAACCAAAAACACAGGAAAGTGTTTTTTAAAGTGCAATTATATGACATTCAAAGCAGAATATGTCAGATTTGTCGACTCTGAGCATCAAATTTACAAAAAGGTGACAAACGTCTAAGAAAGCCACAAAAAAGTCGGAACAAAAACAACAAAAATTAGGAAAAAAGCTACCAAAATGTAAAAAAAAAGTGACATGCAGTAACAAAAGCACGTAAATAAACTCTTTTTCCAGTGTGGCCCTTGGTGAAAATGAGTTTGACACCCCTGATCTAAGGAATCCATGTCAAGCTAAATAACGCTCCAAAGTTTAACAACATTTTGGCGAAGGAAAAACTGTCATGGCCATTTTCACAGATGTATGTATGTGGGTATACCGTCTCTGCTTCACAGCCTCTGCACCAAAAGCACCTGTCTCTATGTAACTGCTTTGGGGTAAATTCGTACATGCATTATTAATCAGTCAAAAATTGTAATAATGCAACAGGTAAGAGTACCTTGTACAAGTGGAATATTGTTCTCTTTAGGGGTGGTATTAGTAAGGGTATGAATACTTATTCCACCACTGATTTCATTTTTTCATTTTCAAATGTACTGTCAACCCACTGCGGCAGGTGGCGGTAATGCGCCTATAAACTGGTTTTCCAACGAGAACTAACACAAGACTATACCAACAATGTATAATGTAGAGGGAACACAATCACAAGTCTATAATTATATGAATTACGTTATTAATACAAACACACGTTTACATTTTCGATAACCCATAAACCACAAAGAATAATCTAAATGAATCCCGTGTGCTCTTTACATTTAAGCACATTCATATATTTCTTTTACCCCCCCGTTGTTTTTCCGAAATGGTTCTTTCCGGTAATGGTGGCAGCAGCATGTTGAAGGAGAATCCAGCGTGGATTAACAACAACAACGCCAGTTTCTGGATTTAAACGGTTTATTGTTTTGAACAGCTACCTGTAGTTTGAGGTTTGAGCATCTCTTACCCCGATTAGTCGAAGGAAACCAGCAGAGATTCCGTTACAAGATGGTAAGATGGTATTTCTAAACTAAAGCTAACGTTGTTAGCTAACAGCGGTTAACGTCACTGATGTGTATCCATCAGAGAAACTGTACTAATGGCAAATTACGTCGTCAACTAATGTATGTTGTATTGACCGGTTGTATTGTAGTTACATAATTACATTTAAAAAGTCGTAGCCTTTATTAGTTAGTTAAAGTATAATGTTTGCCCTTTTTGCTAATGTTTTTGTTACTAACGTTAGCTAGCTAACACAGCTGTTTGCTTCTCAACAGTGAAAGAAACTTTGTACCCAACAAAATTAGCTAATTTAACTACCACCAGAGGTTTGGAAGTACCTGACCTTCGTAAAGCTAGTTTACATACCCTATTATTTGACAATTGTCAAAGTTGTTAATTCGGCTCATGTAAGATGAAGATACAAAGACAAAGTTTTGAGATTTGGGGATAAACAGAAGCCCATGCGGGACTTTTAGGGATTTTTTAATAACACCAGTAATGGTTTCATTTAACTTTTAAGATAGCAATGTAGTTATCCCGAGGAGAAAATACTGAGCAGCATTAGCAATACGTAGTAGGAAAGAGTGCACATATAAAGAGTGCCAAAAAAAACAACTGTTGTTTTTAAAGTTGCTTTTTCCAAAATTAGAATCAGTCTGATAGCGTATGATTTAGTTTAAGGACATTTATAAGTGTGCTGTTTGTATGATGTTCATTGTGTCTATATTTTTTATTGTCTTTTGTTTTTATAACATAATATAACTTTGTACAGCACTTTGTTCGGCCTAGGTTGGTTTTAAATGTGTTCTATATGTAAATGTACTTGACTTGACTTGATATATTTACACATATGTTAATATGAATCCAACATATTAATAGCAAAGGTACATTTTGTGGAAAAATCATTTAATTTACACATAGAAGATAAGCTAACTGTAGGTAAGGTAGCCACAGGATATCACTGTACTTTAACGTTTATTACGTATAAATAATAACCATTTATTTTTCATCCATTCGACCCAGTTTAGTGTGTAACTCGATTGTATACAGTAGGGCTGTGGTTTTCAACCTTTTTGGTCTGATGTATTGTAATATTCTGTGTCGTATTATAAAGTATAACTTATTATTATTATTATTATTATTATTATTATTATTATTATTATTACGTACCCCCACAGTCCTGTCAGATGAACTCACATACGCCTTCGTTGATTCCCAACGTATGTTCCTAATATATATAACACAATTCATCATATAAAAGTGAATAATGTTAATGTCTTTCACTACGAACTGTCCATATTAAGGTGCGTTTCGGTAGCATTAGGGCTGACACCTTTCCGCACCTGGGTTCAAGAACTTCATGTTTCAATTCAATCATAATTCATATATACACTGTAAAAAAAAAATTGTTGACTCAACTTAAAAATATGTGTAACCTGGTTGCCTTGAAATTATAAGTTGATTGGAAATCAGATATTAAGTTGGCACAAAGAGGCTATTCAGTTCTCTCAACTTAATGTTGCAAGTTCACTGTACTAATAACATGTTCAGTCAACTAAGGTTTATTTGTAAACACAACATTCAATTTAGTGGATCCAACTTCTAATTATGCATTATATGAACTAATGATTGTGTGGAGTCAACTCCAATCTACATCAATTCAACAACTTTATGTAGTGGGGCTAATGTGCATTTTCAAGTTGTCTTGACTAAGCTTTGTATTTGTGTTGACTTTATTATGTGTGTTGTATTAACATATCAAGTAAGTTGACTCGGTTGCCTTGAAAATCTAAGTTCTACCAACTTTTTTTTAAGTTTACACAACACAAGAATGTGAGTCAAGATTAACAAAAACATTTATTCCACACATTCAAGTGTTTCATACAATATAAAACAATGGTAAGACACAGCATCAACATTTTTTTCCTTATCCACTCTGTTAAATATCTATCTGCCTTTTTCTGCCATTACAAATCATAAACCTTACTGTTACTGTGTGTGTGTGTGTGTGAGAGAGAGTGTGTGTGTAAGGAGTGAGTGAGTGTGAGACAGAGAGTGAGTGTGTAAGGAGTGAGTGAGTGTGTGAGACAGAGAGTGAGTGTGTAAGACAGAGAGTGAGTGAAGACAGAGAGTGTGTACAGACAGAGAGTGATGTGTGAGATGAGACAGTGTGTAAGACAGAGAGAATGTGTGTGAGACAGTGAGTGTGTGTGTGAGACAGAGTGAGTGAATGTGCAACAGAGAGTGAGTGTATGAGACAGAGAGAAAGTGAGTGCGACAGAGTGAGTGTGAGACTGAGACAGAGTGAGTGTGTGTGAGACAGAGTGAGTGAGTGCAACAGAGTGAGTGAGACAGAGAGGAGTGGAGTGAGTGAGTGTGAGCGAGAGAGAGAGAGTGTGTGTGAGAGTGAGTGTGTGAGACAGAGAGTGAGTGTGACATAGAGTGATTGTGTGTGTGAGACAGAGTGAGTGAGTGTGTGTGAGAGACAGAGTGAGTGAGACAGAGGAGTGAGTGTGGGAGACAAGAGAGTGAGTGAGACAGGGAGTGAGTGTTTGTGTGAGTGAGACAGGAGGAGTGTTTGTGGAGTGGGAGTGAGTGTGTGAGACAGAGAGTGAGTGTGAGACAGAGAGGAGTGAGACAGAGAGAGTGAGACAGAGACAGAGAGTGACAGAGTGATTGTGTGTGAGACAGAGAGGAGGAGTGTGTGTGAGACAGAGTGAGTGAGAGAGAGAGAGAGAGTGTGGACAGGGTGATTGAGTGTGTGAGACAGAGTGAGCTAATGTGTGTGAGACAGAAAATGAGTGAGACAGAGAGAGAGACAGAGAGAGTGAGTGTTTGTGTGAGTGAGTGTGAGACAGAGTGAGACAGCGAATGAGTGTTTGTGTGAGTGAGTTTGAGACAGAGAGTGTTTGTGTGAGTGAAGACAGAGTGAGTGTTTGTGTGGAGTGAGTGAGACAGAGAGTGAGTGAGTGAGACAGAGAGTGTCTGTGTGTGACAGACAGTGAATGTGACAGAGTGAGGAGTGTGTGAGACAGAGAGGAGTGAGTGTGAGACAGAGAGTGAGAATGTTTGTGAGAGTGTAGTGTATGAGAGACAGAGTGAGACAATGTGTGTGTGTAATAGAGAGTGTGTGAGTGTGTGTGAGACAGAGTGAGTGTGTAAGACAGAGAGTGAATGTGTGTGAGACAGTGAGTGTGTGTGTGAGACAGAGTGAGACAATGTGCACAGAGAGTGAGGAGTGTATGAGACAGAGAGAGTGAGTGTGTGTGAGACAGAGTGAATGAGAGTGAGTGAGACAGAGTGAGTGAGACAGTTTGACAGACAGAGAGTGAGTGTGGAGAGAGTGAGTGAGACTGAGTGTGTGTGAGACAGAGTGAGCTAGTGTTTGTGAGTGAGTGAGACAGAGAGGAGTGAGTGCGAGACAGAGTGAGGAGACAGAGAGGAGTGTGAGTGTGTGACAGAGTGAGTGTGTGCGACAGAGCGTGAGTGAGACAGAGTGTTTGTGTGACAGAGTGATTGTGTGTGAGACAGAGTGAGTGTGTGTGAGACAGAGTGAGTGAGACAGACAGAGAGTGAGTGAGACAGAGTGTTTGAGACAAGAGAGTGAGTGAGACAGAGAGTGAGTGTTTGTGAGTGTTTGTGAGACAGACAGACAGTGTTTGTGTGGAGAGACAGAGAGTGAGAGTGAGACAGAGTGAGTGTGTGAGACAGAGTGAGTGAGAGACAGAGTGAGTGTTTGTGAGACAGAGTGAGTGAGACAGAGAGAGTGAGTGTGTGAGACAGAGACAGTGTGTGAGACAGAGAGTGAGTGAGACAGACAGAGTGAGTGTGTGTGAGACAGACAGTGAGGAGTGTGTGTG
This sequence comes from Perca flavescens, assembly GCF_004354835.1. Lineage (NCBI taxonomy): Eukaryota > Metazoa > Chordata > Actinopteri > Perciformes > Percidae > Perca > Perca flavescens. Next base: position 6,279,107 of record NC_041332.1, on the reverse strand, counting down.
AGACAGAGTGAGTGAGAGAGACAGAGAGTGAGAGAAGAGAGAGTGAGACAGAGAGGAGTGAGTGAGAGTGAGTGAGAGAGTGTGTGAGACAGACAGTGAGTGTTGTGTGTGAGACAGAGTGAGTGAGACAGAGAGTGGAGTGAGACAGAGTGAGACAGAGTGAGTGTTTGAGACAGAGGAGTGTGTGAGACAGAGAGGAGGAGACAGAGAGTTGTGACAGAGTGATTGTGTGTGAGACAGAGAGGAGTGAGTGTTTGAGACAGTGAGGAGACAGACAGAGTGTGAGACAGAGTGAGTGTTTGACAAGAGAGTGAGAGAGACAGAGAGTGAGTGTTTGTGTGAGTGAGTGTGTGAGACAGACAGTGAGAGTGAGTGAGACAGAGAGTGAGGAGTGAGTGTGTGAGAGACAGAGTGAGTGTGTGTGAGACAGAGTGAGTGAGACAGACAGAGAGTGAGTGTGACAGACAGTGATTGTGTGTGTGAGACAGACAGTGAGTGTGAGTGTGAGTGAGACAGGGACAGAGACAGAGAGTGAGAGACAGACAGACAGAGTGAGTGTGTGAGACAGACAGAGAGTGAGTGTTTGTGTGGGAGTGTGTGAGACAGAGTGAGTGAGACAGAGAGTGAGTGTTTGTGTGAGTGTGTGTGTGAGACAGAGTGGAGTGAGACAGAGAGTGAGTGTTTGTGTGAGACAGTGAGTGAGTGTGTGAGACAGAGTGAGTGAGACAGAGAGTGAGTGTTTGTGTGAGTGAGTGTGAGACAGAGAGGGAGTGAATGAGTGAGTGAGAGAGCCAGTGTGGGAGATAGCCTGAGTGTGCAAGGTGGTGGCAAAATAAGAGAACATATACAGTCACATATGTCAACTATAGAGGCAATAAAAACAGCATATTTTGAGAGACAGAGCAAAACAACTCTCAGGACTTCTAGTCCACCTTAGCATTGACAGCTAATATTTACATAACTGTGTGCAACATGATAATTTAACAAGACTATTTGAGGTAGTACAACCAAAAAAGGCAATAATTTTCTCCTTTTCATCCCACAAACAACTGACCTTACAAGTTTTTAAAAGACACACTTAAAAAAAAAAAGGAACAGTAACTCCATGACAACTATGTAGCCAAGATAACGGGTGGCACTTTTGAGAAATATAAAAAACAGCTATGACTGTCTAGTCCATCTGTCCATCAGCCGCACAGAGACCGGAGTCCATTAACTTGAAGAGCAAAGGTCTCCACCAATGTTCATTATCACCTTTTGTATTACCTTGAACATGTACTTGAGCCCTTTTGGGTAATGGATGTTGAAGACGAGCAGACCCATCAGCAGGGCGAATCGTTGGGCACATCCTTCAGGTCCCAAGAACGATATGCTTCTCCAGAATCAGTGCAATATCAATCATCTCCTTGGGGACAGGGCGTTGAGGATCCTCCTCTGTAACCACCAAGATTCCTACGCTCATTCCTTTCACTGCCTCACTCTCTTCGCTTTGGCTAATGACACAACAAAGTAATAAGAATAGATTGCAAATCAGCATTATTTCTTCAACAGATGAAAATTCAAGATGCATAGCAAACTTGGGTATGAAAATGTCTGATGCAAACTAATGTAAACCTATGTAAATGGAAGAAATTCAAATACATTACAATGTCAAATTAATTGAGCAAGGAATCCTGTCACTGCAACTTTGAACAATTCACTTGTTCTCCATTTAAGCAGATGTCTTTCCAGGTCTAGATTTTTATAACAAGACATATTTTCTAGATATCCTATAACTACAGGATCATGACTTCATTTGGATCAAAAAGATTGAGATTAGCAAGTGATATGGATTCCAGAGTGGCATTGATTCCTCACATACCTTACAAATCTTGAAGAATTGGGAGGGATCCTCTTTCTGGAAATGGGCCAGGCCAAGGAGAACAACTGCTCTCTCTCTCTCTTTTAATTCTGGACAATAGAAGAGGGATACAGACCAGAAAGGACATCAGTGCTTCATAAATAATAAAAAAAAATGTACACAACTTTGTATATGCAGGGAAAGGGGCAAGTAGTTCCATTGAATCCATGCTGAACTTTGTAATGCCTTATTACTTTATGCTGATTTGTTGAGGAAAAACTACAAAACTTACAGTTCCACTGCATCAGTCATGACACTGAATTAATCTTCGGTCAGTTGATTCTGAAGAAAGAAATAGAAACAAAAATACTGCATTAGTGTGGCTTAAAATACAAACAAATAGCATAGGTGTGTTGTCAGACAAGCTTGTTATTTCATGAAATGTAATGCAATTTAAGGACTATGCCCTATGTTGGAAGGCTATTTTATACCAATCAAAAAATAATGCATTGGTCAGCCCTTTCCCTAGTGTACTAAAGCCTACATCTATCCAAAGAAAACAAAGCAAGTCAGTCTGATAACACACACACACACAACACACACACACACACACACACACACACACACACACACACACACACACACACACACACACGGTAGCGTGAGTAATGAATATTTCAGTTCAGATTGAGAACTATAAATAGTTCACTTCTTCAATATTATTATTATTGATAATATTCACGTTAACGTTTCACTTCATTTAGTTATTAAAATGACGGTTGGGGAAGAGGATATGAGAGACTATAAATCTTTAGCCAAAATTCTAAACTATTACTTAGGTAGCTCCCTCCTAAGTCCGCTGTCTCTCCTCCTACCTACCCCGCCCCTACCCCCCTCCCCTCTAGCTACCTGCCTGATCAGTGCTGCTGCAGATGAGGAGAAAGCAGAGGGGGGGCTGCGCCCTCAGTCACAGACTGTTTTGGCGGACACAACAGAGAAATACCTTGCCTGCTCGCCGGACAATACTGGCGTTTTTCAACAGAAAGTCGCCAGATTTGTGGCTAGTCGCTTTTGTGAAAAACGGGGTTTGAAAAGTCGCTAAATCTAGAGCAAAAAGTGGGCGACAATTCATGATAAAAAAAAATAGTATCTTGCTTGTTTAAACTAGTTAACGGTTTCAACGTCATAGCTCATTTGCCACATCTGACCATATGCAAAAGATACGTTATCAGAACATGTTCGGACAAGCGTGCCTAAATTAAACCACCTCAGCCTGCATATTTAGCCATGACAGAAATTCAAAAGAAAACAACATTTCCCCATGCATGCCTTCATCCATAGATATACAGCCTTCATCAAACAAACCAGCTAGCTAGTCAACATAAGGGCTAACTAACTTAACTAACATTCAGAGGATTAGTTCGTTACTTGCATAACTTAGTTGAAGGCAAGTTCAGAATTTCTCCACATAATCATTACATAGCTAGCTAGCTACTACTAGCTAATTAATGAGCAATGTTTGTTCTTTTAATTCTCTCTCTCTCACACACACACACACACACACACACACACACACACACACACACACACACACACACACACACACACACACACACACACACACACACACACACACACTAACATATCACTTAGCTAGCTAAGTTTTTTAAACTAAGGGCTTGCACGTTATACTGTAGGTTTGAATGGTCAGTTCACAGTATTTCGTTAAAAACTTTAGCTTAGTAAAAACAAAACTCAAACTATACTGAAATATTAGACCATAGAAAAAGTTAAAAGTTTACTTACGCCAACGGTCAGCTCGCTTCTCGCTACCGGTCCTTCAATGGAGGAGACGTTGACTAACGTGGTCTGCCGCTCTGCGCATGTGCAAAAGGACGAGGCGTGGTGAACCCTGGGTGAACTTCAACTTACATTTGAGAAGACAAGCATGACTCAGTTGTGTCAACTGTGCATTAGAATTTCTGAGCAAAACACAGATATGTGTGTTATCTTAACAAAAGTATTGAAAAGTTTTGAGTTGAAAGTTGACTTGACCCCAA
>NC_041332.1:6205125-6274707 GCF_004354835.1 Perca flavescens | reverse complement strand
GTGTAACGAACGTTGGTTTGCCCAAACGTTAGCTAACGTTAGCTAGCTATGTCAACCCATTATCGCTCAGCTAACGTTAGCTAATGCAAAGCTGTGAATTCCCACGTAACTTAACTCATTTTCGAATGTGCATTACAATTGTTAACAGCAATGCCTGGCCACCAAGCTGTAGCCCACTAACGTAATTTTCATCTTTGAAAGCAGCATTAACATTACTTCGCTTGAGCTGACGGCTAACGTTAGAGTGACAGCCCTTGTCAATCAGTCTCACTGACGAAACGCATGTTCACACCAGTCTAAAATGTCTCAAGTTCAGCTTAAGACAAAGTAACGCTAACTCTACGTCAATGTAAATAATAGTAAACGTATCATTGTTAGTCTCATTCGTTCTTACCTTCTATATTGTTTGTTTTCATCGACATCTTTATCCGCAGCCATGTTCAGTTTGAATCCTCCGCTGTTATCCTCAGGCCCCGCCCACGCTGTCAACCATTGGTCGTTTTTCGAACGTGGGCGTGACATGATGTGTCTGATTTGCCCATGTCCCTTACTGTGATTGGTCGGTTTGAATTCAGTAGCTTTTGTCAAGAGGAAAACAACATCTGTAAGGTAAGCAACATCAAACAAAACAGTGCTCTGTGCAAGTATACAATAATACCACAGTGGTGGAAGAAGTATTCATCACTATTATACTGTTAACACTCACCAGCACAAAATGCAAAATCACATTTCATCCCAGCATTTCAATTTAATTTCTATTCCACACATATCTACATGTTCTTTATCATGTTTCTCTCTCTGATTAGGAAAATGGAGTAGACACAATATAGAAGTGGCACAATTCCAATGTAGAGAAAGTTACTACAAAGTTAATCTACAAAGTTGCAGAGCTACAAAGCAAAAACAGAATAAAAGAATCACAAGTACAAAACTGACTTAATTTAAAGACAAGCTGTAGCAATTTTAAGTTTATTAAATGGATGGGTTTCAAGCAGAGAACAAAATAGTATGATACATTCTGTCAATGATAAAGGCAACCCTCCTAAATATCTCTCTTTCTCACACATTTACACACCATTTTTCATCATGAACTTCATTAAGAAAACGTGGTCTGTTACTAATAGTTAGAAAAAAAAAAAAAAATCATCTTTACATTTGTTACACAATTGTCTCTCAGTTTTGAACCATATGAAATATTTTTTGCAAAACAAAATTAAGTTGCTGGCTCTTAAGGCCATGACTAAGTGTTTCAAAGACTAGATAAAGTCAATAATTTAACAAAAGTGACTGAATTGTATAGGCCATATAACTAAACATCAAAAGGCATGGCGTGTACATTAGTAGCGTGGGGTGGGCATGTGGGTGAGAATGGTGTTCGAATGTTGAAAAATGCATAAAATAAAGGAAACAGGTGGGGAAAGGTGGAACTAATGCTGCCACATAACAGCTGGATGCCTGCAGGGACGGAGGAAAGAGATCAGTAACAGAGCCTCAATGTTATAAGCTGGAAACACCGGGCCCAAGTCTTACCAGAAAATAGGGGTGAGAATCAGAGCTCTCCACGATACAATATCATTAGGATACTTATCTCACAATACAATATTATTGTGATTTTAAACATATTGCAATATTTTTCAATTTATTATTTTTTTCCAACTTCAAATGTTTCCCAATCTCAAATGATGTCCCCCAAAAGGAAACTTTGTCAACATCTGTTTTACTGTATCTATATTTATATCTATATTGTTGTCTCTATTGTACAGTATGTGTCTATATTACTATTTGTCTATGTTTACTACTACATGTCTATTTGTTGAATGTATAGAGAGTTAACACCTACCAAAGTCAAATTCCTTGTTTATGTTAGTATACTTGGCCAATAAATCTGATTCTGATTCTGAAATCTGATTCTGATCTAAAAAGATAACTTTCTCTATTTGTTCATCTAAAACTTTTTTCAGGTGCCCATAAAACATACTGCAACAAAGTGTCCTACATCAAGAGAAGCATCTGTGCCCTCAAGGGCTAAATCCGTGGACATCTCTTGCTCTTACTTTGCTTAAGGCAGGCTTATATATTGCATACAAATTCTGGTTCAGGCATGGACGTAGTCTTCCCTCACAGCCCGAGGACATTAATAAAGACTCCCAGTATCGGGTCATGTTCAGTTTTCGGGTATCGAGGGTTGCTACAGAGAGAAGACTTAATAATAATAATAATAATAATAATAAATTGAATTTATAGCGCTTTTCATGGACTCAAAGTCAACTTGCCACTCTTAGCATCACTGACCTGAGAGAGAACAACTCAGCTGAGTATTATTTCAAATTTAAAGCACAACGCTTTAAATGGAGGAGCAGTTTACCTGGCACAACTCTGACTGTCCCAGGTACTAATCAACACAAACTATATTACATTTAACGCAAACACCTTCACAATATTTGTCCATATAAGATGTAGAATTGTTTTATTGTGAACCTGATAATTCATGTTTTTCCCAACTTAAGGGACACTACAGGTGAATAGGTAAACATTTTTTTAGTTAATAGATATCACCATGAAACGTCCCCAGTTGATTACTGAACTTAGGACTTAAGACAATTTTTTGGTATTACAAGTTTTCTGACATTCTATGTTTAAATATGCAAATGAGGCATTATTTAATGCTAACTTTTGGCAAAAGGCGCCAAATAGACAAAGTAACGAAAAATAAGCATGTTGTCTTTCATCTAGTCTGAAAGAAAACATGTTAAATTAGCCCAAAGTCTCAAAATTGACCGTAACATACAGCAGGCCTAAGTATTTGAATTTTATCAGCCACTAGAAATATCCACTGGAGTTTAAAATTCCACGACAGAAAGCCGAAGGAAGCAAACATACATGCATCCGGTGGAATTTCCTGCGGCACCAGAGCAATCCTGGAAGTGGAACGTCAAGGATAAAGACAAAGACTATTGCAACTCTCTTTTAACCGCCATCAACCACAAATCCTTCGCAAATCCATCCTAGTGGAAAGTTTTATCTGTCATACTGATGTGTGATCTTTCTTTTGTATTTTATCGATTACTGCATGTTTTTTAATATTCTCATCACTTTATATGTATTTACTTTTATACTATACGATATTTACTCTGTTTTCTATATGATTTATATGATTAATATATCAGTTTAAAGGCAATCGTGGCTTCTCCTGCCTCTGTAGTGCTGAACCTGCGCTGCCTCCCTCTCTCTGTTGTAGCCTCCACACTAAGCAGCACCTGGCAGAGAGCCAACTTCAATAGCTTCAAGCAGTCTTTTCTGAAAAGCTCAAGACTCAGTAGTAAAATGAGCAGAATCAGCAAGACCAGGATTGCTGAGTCAACAAGAATACAGCCCCTCCCTCTGCATGATCACCCATAAAAACCCTGAGGTTTCTTTGTTCACTTACACACTTTCTCACTGCCTGGTCACTCTGTTCTCCTTCTACTTGCAAGAAGAATAAAGAAAATAACATAGATAACTCCAGCGTGTCATACAATCTTAATTTCCAGCTTCATCACCGAACACCAAAGAGATTTTCCACAACACTTCTCCCTGGTTTTAACAGACGACATCACATCACTCCAATCCTAGCTTCACTTCACTGACTCCCTGTCCATTTTAGAATTGATTTTAAGATTGTACTGATTACTTTTAAAGCTCGTCAGGGTCCAGCCCCCGACTATATCTAAGAGATGCTGACCCCATACAAGCCTGTTTGCAGCCTTAGATCCTATTTTTATCATCTTTCTCATTGTTTTTTTTCTTCCCCCAATTTCCTGTTCATTTCATTTTGTTTATTGAAATGTGATTTGTTTTCTGTCCTTTAGAGCTGTTCCATCTCTCCTTTTTTACTAATACAATGTTGTGTATTTATGGGTATGTGCAAATAAAGTGATTATTATTTGTTATGATTTGGTGCTTTATAAATAAAATTTAATTGAATTGAATACTCGTCTTATACAGTCCAGTTTTATCCCGGAGATATTATGTGGTGCTTTGAAAGGATGTCGGGATTACCAAACTTTATCAGTGTGTGTGAGTCGACTCCACTCTATCATTATGCAAATTGCAGAAAGTCTACCTGAGGTAACACTATAACATACACTTTTAGATATGGACATCCAATAAAATACCCTGTTTCACAAAAAAAACTCACACTTCTCTTGAAGTTTAAAGGAGTTGTTCTCTCCTCCACTCACTGACTGCATGCCTATTAATAATGTTAAACCTGATTCGACTTCCTTCCTCTTAGCAGCCTGACGTCTGTCTTCTGCGTACCGTACTGACCACAGAGGAGCGTTATCTTTCAAGACGACATCTCTCTTGGTTGTAAGTAGATTGTTTTATTAATGCGATTGCTATTTCTTGCAGACATTATTTACCTGTTGATGTGTTTGTTATTTTCTCTGAAGTCCTGCAGATGAGAGGAGCAGCTATGAGTTTAACTGCAGCAGGGAGGGGATTTGTTGTCTTCCTTCTCTCTGTGCCAGGTACTGTTTATCATTCATTTACACATCATACATTTACACGGTAGGGCATTTAGTACGCATATTCAGAGTTTTAAAAAAGTGATACTTTTTTTTATTGAATTTCTAAATCATTGACTTTTCTAGATTTAATTTGTGATGTGATGCAAACCAGTAAAACACATTCACTTCTGTTTCTTTGTTACATCTTTTCGTAGGTAATGACTTGTTTCACACTCTTCTGTATCATCACGTTCACGTATCAGCACTCAGTGGTTTTTTTGTGGTGTCTGTCATCAGATTGTGTTAAATGTTTTTACGCATGCAACACCCCCCTGTATCCTTTTACATGAACATTTAATGGTTGTGTATCTTTTCACAGTAATGGTAGTGCTGCTTTTTAATTAACTGTATAACTGGAACTGTTAGCGGTTCATCTGAAGGATTCAGTCATTTAAGGTAAACTATAAATGTATGTCCTTTTTTAAAAGAACAAGGTAACATGTATTAAGAGTTCAAAAATACAAACCAAACTTCCCCATCATTTTGTTTCTCGCAGAAGGTGTGAGGTTTCAGACAGGGCACGTCAGACAATCTCTCCCTCTCATTTCCTTTAAACTGCATTAAGATTCACACCTTCAATGCATTGCTGACCACTAAGCCTTTGGACTTCTCCACATCTGTGTTCACTGTGTTCACTTAATGCACATATGACATAATGAAAGTCAGACATTTTTATGCACTTTTAAACTCATAGTATTAATAACATAAGACTCCATATGAAAGAAATATTTCCCCAAAATGCTGATGTAAGACATCTTTGTCTTATGAACATGCAGTGAGACGTTCTAGAGCCAAGTAGCTTTGGTCAAAGTGTTTGTCATCTAGCAAGTTTCCATATTGGAGAAATTCAATTTTAATTAAATCATTAAATTCCGTCCTTACTTTTTGTTCTGAGTCTGATTGTGCTTCCTGCTGTGCTCTGTGTTACAGTGATACAGGGCCAGAGTGACTGGGGAGTAACTTACCCTTCCACTCCGATCTGTGCCTTAAAGAGATCAACCGTGGACATACCGTGCACCTACAGATACCCATCCACAGCAAGTCATCAAACTATAGAAGTTCGAGAACGATTATGGTTTGCTAAAGAGAGTATTAATACACTTGTGGATCTGAAAAAGGACTCAGACTACACAGGTCGGGTGCAGTATCACTGTGATGAGAAGAGCTGCACTCTGACAATCAAAGACCTGAGAGAGAGAGACTCGGCTGAGTACAAGTTCAGGTTCATAACTAACCATACACTTGGAGGTTTTACTGGTTCACCTGGAGTCACTTTGTCTGTTACTGGTAATATTTTATTGAAATATTTCTGTCCAATTGTTTTCCTGTGAATCTTTTGTGTGTCTGTTTGCATGCATGTACTTTAATGGTTTAGTTTGAAATTACATTTCTGCTCTCTGTTGACCTTTGCAGACCTCCAGGTGCAGGTGACAAGATCATCGACCCAGGGAGAGCTGAGGTGTCACAGCAGCTGTAATGTACCTGATAATCCTTCATATGTCTGGTTCAGTAATGGACAGAAAATGGATGGAGAAACATCTTCTTCTCTCAGAGTCTCTGTTGAAGATAACAACAGCTATTCCTGTGCTGTTACAGGATATGAAGATTACCACTCTCCTCCAGTGTGTGAGTATGCTTGCTCTGTAAAGCCCTTTGGTCTGTCTAGCGGCTGTTTAAAAGGTGCTATATAAATAAATGAACTTGAACTTGAGTTTACTCCAGTGTCACTAATAAAAGAGCAAACTTAGAAAACTATATATTTTAATGTGAGAAACTCAAGACATTATGTGTAATATTTTAGCTTATATTCAGTCACTCATTTAACTTTTGTATTAACAAGAACATGATTTCAACATGTACATTATTCATGATATAAATTATTTTCTGTATAGTGACTTTTTATTGTTTTTAATGAATTGTTTCTTTATACATTTTCTCCTCCAGATGGTCCAAAGCTTCCCTCTGTGTCAGTGAGTCCCTCTGCTGAGATAGTGGAGGGCAGTTCAGTGACTCTGACCTGTAGCAGTGATGCTAACCCAGGAGCTAACTACACCTGGTACAAGGAGAATGAAGACAAACCTCTCAGTGAAGGACCACAGCTCGTCTTCAGCTCCATCCAGTCCTCTGACTCTGGACAGTATTACTGTGCAGCTGAGAACAAGCTGGGGACGAAGACGTCTCAATACAAATTTATTGATGTGAAATGTGAGTGAAACGGGCTCATTTAATAACAGCAAATTGATTGACATACACACACATACAACACACACTCACACACACACACACACACACACACACACACACACACACACACACACACACACACACACACACACACACACTATTACACCACAATTTATGATTACAGTTAATTTGTTTTCATATTATCTTCTCCAGATGCTCCAAAGGTTGTTACCCTCTCTCTGACTCCCACTGGGGAAATCAGAGAGAACAGGAGAGTGACTCTGACCTGTAGCAGTGATGCTAACCCAGCAGCTACTTATACCTGGTACAAGGATGGGAAACCTCTCAATAAAAATACACCGCTTGTCTTCAGCTCCATCCAGTCCTCTGACTCTGGACAGTATTACTGTACAGCTGAGAACAAGTTGGGCAGGAGGACATCTAGATCCATCTCTATTGATGTGAAATGTGAGTAAAACATCTCCATTTTAAAAGCAATATTCAGCTAGTGACTGTATGAATTTTTAGGCGTACTTTGCTGATCATTCCTGCTTTTTTTTCGGCTCAGTCTGCTTCACATTGACAGCTGTAGGTCACTGAACAGCAGTGGATGAGGAAAATGTCGTTTTTAGTAATTACTCTATGATTTGTCATCATTTTAATATTTTTTTTCCAGAAGATTTAATTGGTGTGTATCATTGTACAGTGGTAGTGCAGTTTTTATTACCTGTATAACTGGAGATGTTAGCGATTCATCTGAAGGATTCAGTCATGTAACAGTTAATCTGTCTGTCTATTAAGAGTTCACAAATAGGAACCAAACTTTGCCACATCATTCTGTTAGTTAGCAGACGGTGTGAGGTGTTGCTTCTCTGTATGGTTAACAGTAATCTGCATTTAGTGATCTAAATATAACACACAGTAGCAACCAAATGTCAGTATGTACTCACTCGTCTGCTCTACATTGTTCATGATACAAATGATTTTCCGTAAAGCAATATATATTTTGTTATTTAAAGTGTCTTTACACATTTTGTCCCACAGATGCTCCAAAGCTTCCCTCTGTGTCAGTGAGTCCTTCTGCTGAGATAGTGGAGGGCAGTTCAGTGACTCTGACCTGTAGCAGTGATGCTAACCCAGCAGCTACTTATACCTGGTTCAAGGAGAATGTAAAGCTCAGACCTCCCATTGAAGAACAACAGCTGGTCCTCACGTCCATTCAGTCCTCTCACTCTGGACAATATACATGTAGAGCTAGGAACAGCCTGGGGCCTAAAACATCCAAACCCATTTCTATTAAAGTGAAATGTGAGTGAAACCACTTTATTTAAATAACGGTAAACATTTTAATTTCAGTTAAGTTATGCCAATACATATTTCTTACAGATGTTGTTCAAAAGGCAATGAGTTTCAAACATATTTTTAGGATATTTCATTTTTTAACACATTCAAATGCAATATACTCATTGCTTCCCCACATACAACACACACAAACATGTTGCAGCAACTCCAGTCTGGTTAAGGAAAAAGAGAGCAAATTATATAAAATCACATCTCTTTAGTCCACTGCTTCTCAAACCAAGTGTCAAACCTTCAAAATAACACAGTGTATAGAATGTCAGTCCACCACTTTGGTCCTAATGAAAATAGCTTAAAAAGTGATGAATCTGTTGATGCTGCTGTCGCTGATGTTTTAAAAGATTTCAAAGGCAAGTTTTCTCTGAAAACGGAACAGAAACTTGCCCCTGGAACAATTCCTACAAAAGAAGGATGTGTTTGCCTTACTACCAACCGGCTTTTTTTGTTTTTTACTACCGACCGGCTTTTGCTCTGCCTCGCGCTGCAAAGTATGTCACCCGGATCATTGGTCTGATTGGTTGAAGGACTAGCCAATTGCGTACAGAGTCATTTGAACTATGCCCGTTGATTATGCCTCTTGTGCAGAAATAATACAGAGCAGACTCCCCAGACTAATGTTCAATCTTAAAAGATTGAGCTTGGTCTAATGACTAATTAGAACTAATGACCACTTATTGCCTACCTATGTTTTCTCCTCCAGATGCTCCAAAGCTTCCCTCTACGTCAGTGAGTCCCTCTGGTGAAATTGAGGAGGGCAGTTCAGTGACTGTGACCTGTCACAGTAATGCTTATCCAGCAGCTAACTACACCTGGTACAAGAAGAATGGAAATCCAGAACTTCAACCTCTCAGTGAAAATACAACGCTTATCTTCCGCTCCATCCAGTCCTCTGACTCTGGAGAGTATTACTGTACAGCTGAGAATGAGCTGGGGAGGAGGACATCTAGATCTATCTCTATTGATGTGAAATGTGAGTGAAACGCCCAAATTTAAAAAGCCACATTCAGCTGATGACTGCCCTATAAGGCTTGCTTTGCTGACCATGTCTGCTGTTACCGTAGTTATAGGCTGCGTCTCATTCCGCATACTTCCGTCAGTACACTGCCAATGTGCACTGACCACTTCCTGCTGTAGTGCCCACTTTCGATGGTTAGTATTGTCCTAAAATGAACACTTACGTTAAAACACTTACCGGAAATGACGAGCGGGATGAACGTGACGAACGCAACACATGTGAACGCGATTTTCCAGCCCGCTTTCCTGTATGCAAATGAGGAGCAGCTGGCTCAGCTCGCCGCCTCTCAAAATCTTAAAAAAATCTTTTAAAACTGACCTTTGTCGATCTGAAATGAAGACAGATTCAGCAACGTTATGGCCTATTTCTCACTTAAAATGTTTTCAGAAACACGTTTCAGTGAACTATTTTCATAAAATACAAGATCGTATTCCGTCCGAGCCGCCATGACAGTCGGTTTGAAATTCTCGAGCAGCCAGACCGGCGTGACGCGTTCGTCCAATCAGCTGCTGGTCAAGGGCTCCCTTCTGCTTTGTAGTCAAGATGGCGCCCATTGAGTAGCGCGTAGGGTCCATTGTTCCACACTGAACTTTTTGACCGTTTTTAGGGGGTCATCCGGGTACTTTCAGTGCACTGACTTTTTGCGTTATCTACACAGTATACTTAAAACTAAGTGTTTGAAGTGTGCAAGTAGGGGGTTTGAGACACAGCCTTAGGGCCCTATTTTAACGATCTGAAACGCAAGTATGAAACACAAAACGGAAGTAGCTTTGTGGGCGGATCTCGGGTTGGTCTAAAATGGGTTGGTCTGAAGTAGCTAGGTCTGGTTTCGACGTAATGTGAAAATAACCAATCAGAGCGTCAGCTGTCATTCCCTTTAAGAGCAGGCGCGCTTGTTCCATGGCGGATTGCTATTATAATGGCGGATTTGCCTGGCGCACGCCAGCGGGAGCTGTCTGGGATTCGGCAAAGTAATAAATGCCCGTCTTGGCCGGGTGGCGATGTTGCTGTGGCCTCTCGGGCGCATCTCCTCAAGTCTGGAGAGGATTGCTGCACCTGCCCCTTCCTCCTCCCCCCACTCCATCTCTGTCCACCCGCTCCACCAGGAGCACATCGCGTATTATGTCACTCCCGGACCAGATCCTGCCGGAGTGTCCAATCCCACCGTAGTTCAACATCACATGTCCTTAAGTCCTCTAATATTTCCTCATTTATGTCATCAAAACATCCATGATTCATGGAAATGTTGTGTAAAACACAACAAGCCACAAAGAATGCTGCAATGTTTTGAGGACTGTACTGTAAAGTGCCTCCTGACCTATACAAACACCTGAAGTGCATTTTCAGTAATATTTTTCTTTGTAATTATGTATGGTTTGCAAAAATGGGAACTGCTGCGTCTGTGTAGATGAGAGAAGTGTATGCGTGTTGTGCACGCGCTACATTATGGCCAAGCATGCGCCCCTAAAATAGCATCTGAATAATGCGCTACTGACTTTAGACCAGGTTTTTCCTGGTCAGTGGCGGAATTGTTTTCTGAAACTGCAAAATCGCACCAAATAACGTTTGCGCCGAAACACGCCTCCTCTTTTCGCTGAACTGCCCCCTGCAGCGCAAATACATTCCCTAATTTACCGACGTGCGTCTGTGGAGGGAAAAGTCCGCTGTGCGTCGGGTGCAAAATAGGAATGATACATGCGTCGGTGTACAAAGGCAATTGCGCTGAGTGCAACATAGGGCCCATAGTCTTGGTTGGCAGCAGGATTAACCCTGTGGTTTAGGGCTGTCAAAATATTCATCATCCAGTCACAAACCCATGTTTTGTTATCATATTCATAGTTATACTTCTGTATTCATTGTTTGTTTTAATGTTTAACGTGTTCATGTATACACCAAAAACCAAGTCAAATTCCTTGTAAGTACTACTTACTTGGCAATTAATTATTTTCTGAGTTTGATATTTTAAAGTGAATTTATTTTAAAGGTTCCATGGCATGAACATTTCACTTTATGACTTTTTTTTTAACATTAATGTGAGTTCCCACAGCCTGCCTATGGTCCCCCAGTGGCTAGAAATGGTGATAGGTATTAACCGAGCCCTGGGTATTCTGCTCTGCCTACAGACACAGAAATGGCACATCCTAAGTAAAGCTCATTGTGGGACTGGCTCATGTGGCTGTAATTCTGCACCAAGGCTGAATTTAGGGATAGAGACTAAAGATACAGTATTAGGGGATGACTAAGGTCTATATAAAAGAGACTTCAGATACAGTATTAGGGGACCACTAAGGTCTATATAAAAGAGACTTCAGATACAGTATTAGGGGACCACTAAGGTCTATATAAAAGAGACTTCAGATACAGTATTAGGGGACCACTAAGGTCTATATAAAAGAGACTTCAGATTCAGTATTAGGGGACCACTAAGGCCTGTATAAAAGAGACTTCAGATACAGTATTAGGGGACCACTAAGGTCTATATAAAAGAGACTTCAGATACAGTATTAGGGAACCACTAAGGTCTATATAAAAGAGACTTCAGATACAGTATTAGGGGACCACTAAGGTCTATATAAAAGAGACTTCAGATACAGTATTAGGGGACCACTAAGGTCTATATAAAAGAGACTTCAGATACAGTATTAGGGGACCACTAAGGTCTATATAAAAGAGACTTCAGATTCAGTATTAGGGGACCACTAATGCCTGTATAAAAGAGACTTCAGATACAGTATTAGGGGACCACTAAGGTCTATATAAAAGAGACTTCAGATACAGTATTAGGGAACCACTAAGGTCTATATAAAAGAGACTTCAGATAAAGTATTAGGGGACCACTAAGGCCTATATAAAAGAGACTTCAGATACAGTATTAGGGGACCACTAAGGCCTGTATAAAAGAGACTTCAGATACAGTATTAGGGGACCACTAAGGCCTGTATAAAAGCATCCAAAAAGCAGAATGTCAAAGGACCTTTAATACATCTCTTTCAAAGCTTCCCTCTGGTGAGATAGTGGAGAGGGTTCAGTCAATCTGACCTGTAGCTGGCGAATCCAAAATCTTCCTTGCAAAATGAATCTGTAAAGAGTTCACATTTCAGCTGAAGCCTGCAATCTGGTCAGAAAATAGGTTCTTAAAGGACATGAGAATAACTCATTCACAGTGTGTTTACTCTGTGTCAATAAAAGTGTCCAACATTTTCTCTAGGTAAATTTACGGCATATTGCACATTACACATTAAAATGAACGTAAGCTGAAATGTAACATTAAGAATGAGATTGTAGTAATAAAGCCACTGAGAGGCTGAGGTCTAAGCCACTAGACCATTACCTGATGTTCCTCCATATTCTGCCCACTGCTGTTGTGAGATTATGATTTGGCTCCCAGGTTCAGGATTCAATAGGCGGAGATGGACATCACAGCTATAAAAAATTTATTATTTTCAAAATTTGACGGATGATAAGAGAAACGGGCTCCACTAACCCACCTTACTGTACTGTATGTCTTATGTGTATTTCTAATAATTATCAGTTATCCAGCCTGTTGTATCGAAACTTTAAATGTTCATATTTTATTAAAACGGATGTTTTCACTTCTAGATGGTCCAAAGATTACCTCTGTGTCAGTGAGTCCCTCTGGTGAAATCATGGAGGGCAGTTCAGTGACTCTGAACTGTAGCAGCGATGCTAACCCAGCAGCTAACTACACCTGGTACAAGGAGAATGAAGACTCACCAAAAGCATCAGGACAGATCTTCAACATCACTGATGTTAGACCTGAACACAGTGGGAATTATTACTGTGAAGCCCAGAACAGCAGAGGACGTCAGAACTCCACCTTACATCTGATTGTTGGAGCAGGTAAGTTTCTCCACTTTCACCTGCACAAACATCTGTTAACTGCACCAGACCTGATTCCCATGTTAATATGTAGCAACCCAGAAAATTAAATTCCATGTGTGCATTTCCAGACTGTTTTTGTGTAGCTGTGTTCAGGGAGGAACCTCCATCATGTCAGAGGTGGATGACACTGACTGACTGATTAACAGACAGCAAAGTGATTCATCAATCTGATCCTACTAATGAGGTGTATCATGCATTTATCTATATTTCCAGGGAATTCAACAACAATAATGCATATCATCTGGCCAACTGTGGTGGTCCTGATACTGATTCCTCTGCTGCTCCTGGGTCTGTGGGCGAGGTAAAACAACATCCATCAGTTCAGTCACCGTTTTTTTATTTTCTTCTTCTAGCTTCCTTTAGTTTTTGTGTTGTGAATTTCATTATGTTGCATTTTTTAATTGTTGTTGTAGTTGGACTCAATTCAGGAAGAAGAAAACTCTGAGCTCCACCACTAAACCACATGAGCCTGTAGAGCTAGAGGTGAGCGACAGAGAGAGAGAGAGAGAGAGAGAGACATACCCACACTCACACACACACATACACACATGCGCGCACACACACACCACACACCACACACCACACACACCACACACCACACACACAAAAACACATCCCTAAAAAAAGAATGCTGTTTGTTTAGTTATTCATTTGTTATAGTGATTTAAATATCTGTACATATTTATATTATTTCTCCTATGTCTTTGCATTTTTATTAGAATTAAATTTTTTTTCTTTGATGTTGCTTAATACCTTTTTATACAAATAGATGTAGGTAATTAATATGAATCCATCCTAATATTGTGTTCATGTTCATATAACTGTTTATTGTGTTCTGTCTGAATATTTGGACAAATTGTATTTTGATACTTTGGCAACATTGTTCTTGACACTTCATGCCAACAAAGCCCCTTCGAATTATATATATCACTTTTATAATAACTCTGCTAATGAATGCTCTACAAGGTGAAGAAAGTGTAAAGTGAATTATCAGCAAATAATTTACATTTAAACATGATAAAAAAAAAGTTTCTGATAAAACTCTTAATATATTTGGTTATCATGAATGAGGTCCTCATTTTGTCGTCTCTCCCCATCAGTTAGACTCTTGTCCTGTGTATGGGAACATCTCAGACACTTCAGCAAAGACAGTAGACCCAGAGGAGCAGGAAGACCTGGTATGAAGTCCAGCATTCACAATCATACACACACACAAACACGATTACACACACACACACACACACACACACACACACACACACACACACACACACACACACACACACACACACACACACACACACACACAAAAACTTCCCTAAAAAGGAATGCTGTGTTTGTTTAGTTATTCATTTGTTATAGAGCTTTAAATATCTGTACATATTTATATTATTTCTCCTGTCTTAAAATTTTTATTAGAATTTAATTGTTCCGTTTGATGTTGCTTAATACCTTTTTTATACAAATAGATTCATGTAATTCATATGAATCCATCCTAATATTGTGTTCATGTTCATATAACCGTTTATTTGTATTCTGTCTGAATATTTGGACAAATTGTATTTTGATACTTTGGCAACATTGTTCTTGACGCTATTCATGCCAACAAAGCCCCTTTGAATTGAATAGAATTACTGTAAATATCACTGTTATAATAACTTAGCTCATAAATGCTCTACAAGGTGAAAAAGGTGTAAGGTGAATTATCAGCAAATTATTTACATTTAAACATGATAAAAAAGAAAAATTCTGATAAAACTCTTAATATATTTGGTTATCATGAATGAGGTCCTCATTTAGTCATCTCTCCCCATCAGTCAGACTCTTGTCCTGTGTATGAGAACATCTCACACACTGCAGCACAGAAAGAAGACCCAGAGGAGCAGGAAGACCTGGTATGAAGTCCAGCACTCACACTCACACACGCACACACACACACACACACACACACACACACACACACACACACACACACACACACACACACACACACACACACACACACACACACACACACACACACACACACAGGTTTGTGGCACTATCTTTGTGGGGACCGTCATTGACATAATGCATTCCTAGCCCCTTACCCTGACCTTAACCATCACAACTAAATGCCTATCCTTAACCCTTACCCTAACCTTAACCATCACAACTAAATGCCTAACCTTAACCCTTACCCTCACCCTAACCATAACCTAATTCTATCCCTAATCCTAAAACCAAGTCTTAACCCTCAAACAGCCCTTTAAAGTTGTGGGGTCCAGCATTTTGGCCCCACAAAGCTGTCAGGACCCCACAAGTATATTGGACTCCCGGTCTTTGGACCCCACAAATATAGTTAAACAAGAACACACACACACACACTCTCTCTCTTAGCTGTCCATTGTGTTCAATGATGACGCTTGCTCCAGGGATGGGGGTGGATTGGTTCAGCGACCTTGCCGCTGGTGCCACTTGTTGTGGGCGTTGAGTCCGATCCCTCAGATGGAGCAGGGGAAACCAGATGCCAGGGGGGTACCTGCCGCCCGCTGGTGTCTCTTGATGCGCCTCTCGGATCGTCGGTCTTGGTTGGTTTGGTGTATTTGAGAGACTGCAGTGGCACAGGTGACCTGCCCAGCTGATCTGTCGAGTGCCAGAGATTCAAGCTGCATGAGGGGGATGTTTGCTCGCTTTATGAGGTCCCTGGTGTAGTCCTTAAAGCGCTGTTTTTGCCCACCAGCGAAGCGCTTGGCGCCCATTAATTGACTGTAGAGGACTTGACAGGGCAGGCGATGGTGTGCCCTATCCAGCGCAGATGTTTTTTGGCCACAGCTGCTACCATACAGATTGAGTCAGTGTTGCTGAGGATGTCTGGATGGGGGATTCAACCTTCCCAAGGCAAACTGAGGATCTTCTGTAGGCAGCGGATATGGAAGGCCTCTGGGTTGATGAAATGCTTGTGGTATGGGGTCCAAGACTCTGCCCCATACCGCGTTGTAAACAGCGACCTTAGTACTGATCTTCAGGTTACGGTAAAACCCTGCTGCGTAGGCGTCCAAAACATGATGAAGCTTTATTTATCCGGGTGTGTATTTCTGTGTCAAGGTATCAGCATGAGGACAAAGTGGAGCCGAGGTAGGTGAAGTGGTCCACTGTCTTAAGTGGAACACTATTTATGTGAAAACTGGGGGGTGTGGGGGCGGAGGTGGTGAAATGAGACAAGGACCTCGGTTTTTTTAATGTTGACCTGTAGGCCAAAGGATTGGTACAGAATTGATATTGTTTTAAGGGTGCGCTGCATAGAATCCGGGTTGTGAGCTAAGACGGCACAGTCATCAGCATACTGAAGCTCATAGATTTGGCGGGTCTTTGTCTTTGTATGGGCCTGGAGCTGACGGATGTTGAAAAGGCTTCCGTCAAGTCAGTATTCCACATGGACACCGTCTTCATGTCCCATGACACGGTGGAAGAGGCAGGTGATGGCAGAGAGGAGAATGTTAAAGAGCACTAGAGCTAAGACACATCCTTGCTTCACCCCAATGTTTACCTCGAAAAACTCTGACTTGAGTTCTCCTGTGAGCACTCTGGCTTGCATCCCGTCATGCAACTGCTGTAGGATGCTGAGAATCTTGGGTGGTACCCCAAGTTTGGAGAGGTGTTTCCAGAGCAGCTCATGGTTGATGGAGTCAAAAGCTTTGCTGAGGTCGATGAAGGCTACGTAAAGGTCTTTGTGATGTTCTCGGCTCTTCTCCAGCAGCTGCCTCAAGATAAAAACCATGTCTGTCGTGGATCTGGTCTTCCGGGAAGCCACACTGTGTTTCTGGAAGCACAGCTTCTGAGATGTGCTCAACCAGTCTGCTGAGCATGATCTTGGCCAGGACTTTCCCTGCGACGGAGAGGAGAGATATCCCACGGCTGTTGACGCAGACTGCTCTGTCTCCTTTCTGTTTGTAAATGACCACAATGTTAGCATCCTTGCAGTCCTTTGGATGTTTTGGATCAGGAGGTGCAGGCAATGCGTGAGGATGTATCCTCCGTGTTTGAAAACCTCTGCAGGGATTCCATTGGGTGCTTTTGTTGTCCTTCATCACAGCAATATCTTGCTGGAATTCTGAGTAAAGTAGTGGGGTGTCCAAGTGCATGGTTGGTGGCAGGTCTGGTAGATTATTCAGAATATGTGGGTCGACAGGGTCTGTGTGGTTGAAGAGACTCTCAAAATGATTTGCCCAACGGGCAAGAATCTCGTGGTGGTCCTTGAAGAGCATGGACCCGTCAGCTGATCGGACCGGGGCAATCGCCTGCTTCCTGGGGCCGTACAATGCTTTTATAGCATCGTAGAAGCCTTGAGTGTTATTGCAGTCTGCCATGTTCTGGATTTCTCGGGCCTTTTGTACCCACCTGTTATCCTCCATAGTCCAGAGGGCTCGCTGGGTTTCTGTTCTTGCAGCAGTGAAGGTGATTTTAAGGGTGGGAGATCCAGGGCAGGACAGGAGAGCTTTGTGGGCCTCATGCTTGGTTTTTAGGAATAACTGTATCTCAGGTAAGTTGCAGTCAAACCAGTCCTGGTGATGTTTCCTTTATTGGCCGAGCGCTTCTGAGGCTGCACTATGAATAGTCTGGCGCAGAGCTAGCCAGTCGGAATTTCTGTCTGAATATTTGGACAAATTGTATTTTGATACTTTGGCAACACTGTTCTTGACACTTTTCATCCCAACAAATTATAACTGTGGTATATATATATATATATATATATATATATATATATATATATATATCACAGTTATAATAACTTGGCTCATAAATGCTCTACAAGGTGAAGGTGTGAAGTGAATTATCAGCAAATAATTTACATTTAAACATTTTGTCGTCTCTCCCCATCAGTTAGACTCTTGTCCTGTGTATGAGAACATCTCATACACTACAGCACATTAAGAAGACCCAGAGGAGCAGGAAGACCTGGTATGAAGTCCAGCCAGGTTAGAGCCTCCTGCATCAAATAAAACAGGCCCACTTCAGATTTCCAGTCACAGTTCCATCCGTAACTTTACACCAGTTTTATGTGATTTTCTGCAGATGCAGTTGAACCAGAGGCGGGACTCACCTGATGGAAACAACGCAGTATGACACTGAAATATCCCTATGGAGAGCGAGGCTGTGGAGGGTGCGGGGGATGTGGATACATTTACCTTCAACTCCAGAAGATTTTATTCAGTCAGTTTTCAGTAGCAGCAGCAGGTAGGAGTCAACAGCAGCATGTAGATTAGATTAGATTAGATTCAACTTTATTGTCATTGGCAAAGTACAAGTACAAAGACAACAAAATGCAGTTTGCGTCTAAGCAGAAGTGCAAAAATAGCAATGTGATATACAAAGTATAGACAGGTGGTGCATAGGCAGGACAAGAAATATATTGCAGTGTTATAAGAGCAGAATAAATATGGCTATGTAATATGAACAATGTATGAACAACATGTACAGATATGTGCTATGTAGTAGCAGTGACATTATAATAATAGTAAGAATAATATAGATATATGCAGTGTATTAGCAGAATATATAATAAGAAAAAAATATATGGATAAAATATGTATATTCTGTATGAACCATATAGACAGATATGTACAGTATAGTACAGCTATGTACATTGTGGTAACATTATAAGAGTAGTAAGAAAAAGTGTATTTCCAGGATGAATAGTATGAAGAGCAGTAGAATCTGGCTATGTATAGGTGTAATCACAGTATGTACATTTGTAAATAAATAAATAGAACAGTATGGGTGGGATAGGGTAGTGCATGCAAATTGTCCGTGTGTGTGTGTGTGTGTGTGTGGGGGGGGGTTAAGTAGGTTAATTGTCACCGAGATGCAGAGCAAGAGTTCAGTAGGGTGACAGCCCAGTCCCGTTGATGAGAATGGGTGTGTGTGTGCTAGCTTTAGGCTTCCTGAAGTCCACAATGAGCTCTTTGGTATTCTCGGTGTTGAGAGCCAGGTTGTTGTCAGTGCACCACGATGATAGGTGGTGGACCTCCTCCCTGTAGGCCGTCTCATCGTTGTTGCTGATGAGACCAATCACCGTAGTGTCGTCTGCAAACTTGACAATGGTGTTAGAGCCATGTACAGGTGTGCAGTCGTAGGTGAAAAGGGAGAAAAGGAGAGGGCTCGGCACACATCCCTGTGGTATGCCGGTGTTCAGGGTGATGGTTGAGGAGGTGTGATTATCTAACCTAACAGACTGAGGTCTGTTGGTTAGAAAGTCCAGAATCCAGTTACAGAGGGAGGTATTGATGCCTAGTTCACTGAGTTTGGTGATCAGTTTGGAGGGGATGATGATGTTGAATGCTGAACTAAAGTCAATGAACACCATTCTCACATAGGTGTTGCTATTGTCAAGGTGGGACAGGGCAGAGTGAATTGCTGTAGAGATGGCATCCTCTGTGCTCCTGTTCTGAAGGTAGGCAAATTGGAAGGGGTCCAGTGAGGGGGGTAAGCAGGTCTTGTGGTGGGCCAGGACCAGCCATTTAGAATAATTTGGTGTTGGCAGCTTGATCTGAATCATGTCGAGACATCAAACATGATTTATTGTTTAGATCATCTGATGGTCAGGTGCTGTGTGACTTACTGATGTATATGCAAGCTTATTGTTTCCTGTAGAGCAAGTTATATTACAGAAATTATCGTTTAAAGTTGTATTTTTGAAATGCTACGTAATAAATAACTTTTGAAAACTCCTGAGCAGTCTCTGGGTTTGTACCTGTCCTGGCTGACAGAGCCAATAGAGTTTGTTCATAACGGAGACAGTGAACTGAATGCATCACATATTACTCCATGTACAGTTTAGATTTTCACACATTGAAATCAAAGATAAGACTAGTAGGAGGACACTTTGCTACATGTTACATTTTCCAAGTGTTCCTGTCTGATTCCAATAAACAGCTTCTACAACAAGTGAAGGAGCTGTTGGACAACTCTGTGAAACATTAGTGTGCAACATTTTGGAATAGCATTTCATTAACAAGCTATCAAGACAAATAAAGTTTATTTTGCTTTGTCTTATTTTTCACATGCTTACTTTGTGTCCCTATGAGTATGAAATGAGACACAGTGTTTAAGTTTATTTTGATTTTGGATGTTGCTGATATAAAGATGAACAGACAGTTTTTTTTTTATTCTTTGGGGTCATTCATCAAAGCAGAGTAGGTCAAGGTTCACTAAATGGTAAAGCCTTTTTCAAATAAAAGTCTATAAGGGATACCTTCTGCAACACTCTAATTATGAACAATCAGTGATGGATGGTAAAATGTTGTTTCAGGGTCCTGATTCAGTATCTGTGATGTTTCACTGTCCTCTAGTGGGGAAACTGAAGTGTGGCCCATTCAAGCTCCATCACTCTGAGTGCTCCCTCCACTGTCTGCTTTAAAGGCTGAAGAGAATTCTGTCTAAAATAAGGCCCTAAGGCCTGTCAAATCTGACTCTAATTTATTTATTCCAGCACTTTCTTACATCGGACTTAAGTTTACCAGGACACAAGGATCAATCTGAGATGAAGAGTTTAGTTAAGCAAGTTTACTGAAGTCCAGCATTTAAGTTATAATACACGTGTGGGTATACAAAAAAGATCCTAAGTTTCTCTGACCACAGACAAACCGTATACAGGGTTCAGGTCCACTCAGTCCCTCTCAAAATTGTGAACCCCATCTAACCATATCCCTAATCTTTTAACTTCTTCCTTGACAACGTCATTTCCACGCCTGTTTCCGGGTAGATTTCTTCAGTTCTCACACACACACTAACCCAAGAGCCGCCCCCCTGCATTCCACCTATCCGCTTGATATTAAAAAACAGTTTTAACATACACTTCACATTCCTGAACTAAAATGTAATCAAAGCTTAAGCTAACCATTTGTGTATCCGGGTCTATACATTAAACAGGGAGTTCAAATGTGTCTTCCCTGGAGTTGTAACCAAGTCTCATGACTACACACAACTCACATATATTATGATTCAATCCCCAGACCGGCAGGATAAAATCTGGGTGGTGAAATTGAAAGAGCAGCGCTTGTCCCTCCCTCATTACCACCAGGGTGCTGCCCTTGAGCAAGGCCATTATCCCCAACTGCTCCAGTGGAGTTGTTCAGTGGCCAGCAGATCAGGCTGTGGTTGTACTGGGCAGATTCAAGGTATAAATGTTTAATTGTGTGAATGTGATCAGGGCAAAGAGTGAATGAATAAATAAAGGTTAATATGTTACTTTGTTTTTATTTATTTATTTTTTTGTTAGGGACCATGTACAATTTTAAACATAAATTTTACCATTTGATGCATTGTACCAGACTTTTTAAATCTGCAGTCCCCTGGCAGGGCACAATAAAAAACATACAAACAACACCACCCCACCCCACCTCCATCCCATCCCCTACACACAAAAACACACACACACACACACACACACACACACACACACACACACACACACACACACACACACAAACACACACACACAAGCACACAAACACACTCAACATGTTCATGTTTAGTTAACACTAACAGACGTGTGAGTTTGTCACACCTCAGTGTTCGGCATTTCTCAGCAAAGAGAAGCAAACCTGACCTCAGAGACAACAGAGAAGAAAAAAAACATAATCATGCCATTTTCCATCCCCTTCTTATGTTTAATACTCTGTGCTTCATCCTGTTCAGTGAAACTGCCTCCTGGTTCACAGGTAAAATACATTCCTGTTTGTTCACTACACCTGAAGACTGTGTGACTTATTCCCTTTTTAAGACAATAGTTTGTAAAACAACATAAGTTTGTTGTGTTGTACTGGCATGTGGGTCATTGTGCATATTAATGATCAAAAGAGGAAGGAAATGTAGTCTTTAACAGCCTGATATCAGTCTTCTGCTCACTGACAACAGAGAGGGATCTTTTAAGACGACGTCCGTCTTCACTGTAAGTAGAAACTGTTTATTGATTAGTTTATTGATACTGTATACCTCCTGTGTACATTATTTTATCTGCTGACATGTTGTCACACAGAGAGATGAGAGGAGCAGCTATGAGTTTAACGGCAGCAGCGAGGCGATTTGTTGTCTTCCTTCTCTCTGTGCCAGGTACTGTTTATCATTCATTTACACATCATACATTTACACACTGTAAGGCATTTAGTACACTTATTTAATACGCTTTTTAATTAACTGTATAACTGGAACTGTTAGTGTCATTTAAGGTAAACTATAAATGTATGTCCTTTTTTAAGAGAATAAAGTAACATCTATTAAGAGTTCAAAGATACAAACCAAACTTCCCCATCATTTTGTTTCTCGCAGAAGGTGTGAGGTTTCAGACACAGCATTTCAGACAATCCCCCCCTCTCATTTCCTTTAAAACTGCATTAAGATTGACACCTTCAATGCATTGCTGACCACTAAGCAACACTTTGTCTTTGCACTTCTCCACATGTGTTTACTGTCTTCACTTAATGCAGATATAACCTAATTAAAACGTCAGATCTGTTTATGCACTTTTATTTTAAACTAAATTATTAATAACATAAGATTCCATATGAAAGAAATATTTCCGCAAAATGTTGATGTAAGACATCTTTGTCTTATGAACATGCAGTGAGACGTTCTAGAGCCAAGTAGCTTTGGTCAAAGTGTTTGTCATCTACCAAGTTTCCATACTGGAGAAACTCAATAAAATTCCGTCCTTACTTTCATGTTCTGAGTCTGATTGTGCTTCCTGCTGTGCTCTGTGTTGCAGTGATACAGGGCCAGAGTGACTGGGGAGTAACTTACCCTTCCACTCCGATCTGTGCCTTAAAGAGATCAACCGTGGACATACCGTGCACCTACAGATACCCATCCACAACAAGTCATCAAACTATAGAAGTTCGAGAACGATTATGGTTTACTAAAGGGAAGAATAATGCACCTGTGGATCTGAAAAAGGACTCAAACTACACAGGTCGGGTACAGTATCACTGTGATGAGAAGAGCTGCACTCTGAGAATCACAGACCTGAGAGAGAGAGACTCGGCTGAGTACAAGTTCAGGTTCATAACTAACCATACACTTGGAGGTTTTACTGGTTCACCTGGAGTCACTTTGTCTGTTACTGGTAATATTTTATTGGAATATTTGTTTCCAATTGTTTTCCTGTGAATCTTTTGTGTGTCTGTTTGCATGCATGTACTTTAATGGTTTAGTTTGAAATTACATTTCTGCTCTCTTTTGACCTTTGCAGACCTCCAGGTGCAGGTGACAAGATCATGGACCCAGGGAGAGCTGAGGTGTCACAGCAGCTGTAATGTACCTGATAATCCTTCATATGTCTGGTTCAGTAATGGACAGAAAATGGATGGAGAAACATCTTCTTCTCTCAGAGTCTCTGTTGAAGATAACAACAGCTATTCCTGTGCTGTTACAGGATATGAAGATTACCACTCTCCTCCAGTGTGTGAGTTTGTTACACACACACACATACATACACAAATATACCACACTTCCCCACATTTTCTTATTAAAGTTAACTTATTTTCATGTTATCTTCTCCAGATGCTCCAAAGGTTGTTCCCCTGTCTCTGACTCCCACTGGGGAAATCAGAGAGAACAGTAGAGTGAATCTGACCTGTAGCAGTGATGCTAACCCAGCAGCTAACTACACCTGGTACAAGAATGGGAAACCTCTCAATGGAAAGGCACAGCTCGTCTTCAGCTCCATCCTGTCCTCTGACTCTGGAGAGTATTACTGTACAGCTGAGAACCAGCTGGGGAAAAGGACATCTGAATCCATCTTTATTGATGTGAAATGTGAGGAAACAGCTTTAATATAATAAGTAACATTCCGCTAATTACTGTCAGCTTTTTTTTAGGCTTACTTTGCTGATCATACCTGCTTTCTTCAGCTCTTCACATTCACAGCTGTAGGTCACTGACCAGCAGTGGATGATAAATAGGTAGTTTTAGTTGCTGTTGGCATCAGTTAAAAGAACAGCATGTCACATAACTATAATTTATTATAATTTTAATGTTTTCACACACACTGTAAAAAAATATTTCATATTTCAAAAGTTGGTGGCCAAGGAGTGTAACAGGCTATACTAACCCACCTTACTATATGTCAAATGGAGATTTATCCAACCTTTTCTATAGAAAATTTAAATGTTCATATTTCGTTAAAACGCAAATGTTTTTCCTCCAGATGCTCCGAAGCTTCCCTCTGTGTCTGCTGAGAGAGCGAAGGGATGTTCAGTGACTCTGACCTGTGGCAGTGATGCTGTTGGCATCAATTAAAAGAACAGCAGTCACATAACTTTAATTTATTATATTTTTTTCATTTCATTCATTATATAGGAAAGGATTAAAAGTAACATTAAGTTACAGTTCAAATGGGCCTGACTTGGTTTAAAAACTGGTTTCCAGCAGGTTCTTGGTCTGCAGAAACATAGAACATAGAACACAATTACGGCACGTGCAGACAGAAACACTTGTACAGGACATTAGCATGGGCTAGAGACAGATACACACAACTAAAAACAACAATACACACAGTGCCAACAAGACTTGGACAATACATGAACAATCAATGAGTGCAAATGTAACTGTCAAGAGGAACAGTTTATATGCCTTTTTGAAATATGAGATAGATGGTAGTGTTCTGATGTGATAGGGAATGTCATTCCAAATTTTGGTGTATGTATGAAAAAAGGATTTCTGACCATAGTTGTTTTTGTATGGAGGAACTGGAATGAATGCCTGTGAAACTGACCTAGTGACGCTTACTGTTCTCATATTGTGTGTCAGGAAAAGTGCAGCAAGTGTTGGTGAAGTGCTATTTTGAAACTGAAAAGAAAATGTAATAGCGTGGCTGTTTATGTAGTTCTGGTAAGTCAGAGCTTTTGAGTGGAATGCAATGGTGAGACCACTTTGGAAGATTACTGTGAATCTTGAGAGCTCGATTGTATAGTTGTGCTATTGGTTCAGTAATTTCCTTAGTGGTAAGAGAACAGATTGGAAGACAGTAGGACATTGTTGAAAACACAATTGCATGTAGGTAGGTTTCAGAAACAGAAAAGGAAAGATACAATCTAATCTTAATACCACTGTTGTGCAAGTTACTTTTAAAAAGTAATTAGTTACAGTTACTAGTAACTTCTTCCAAAAAGTAACTAAATTAGTTACTCAGTTACAAATTATGTAAGTAACTAGTTACTTCAGAAAGTAACTGTTTAATGTGACCCCACCTCCACCCCTCTTTAACAGAACTTAAAATACATGTGCATGTTCAATTATTTATGATAAATCTGAATATTATAATGAAATGGACACTTAATACAATACATTATTACCAGAAACAATGTACACAGATCTAAACTATTTTAATGTTGCTGTGAGACAAAGTAAGACTAGCCTCCAATCAGATGCCATGTATGTAGATAGGTTTAAATAGTGGATCGATACAAATAACACAAACACCTCAACAGGCCACAACTGAGCAAAATTAAATTATGCTTGTTAAGCACTATACCAAAAATAAATAACAAATATATACACTTTGTAGTGCAAATAACGTAAGTGGCCTGATGTTTATACTTGTGCGCTGGTGTGTGGGTCAAGCCGGCATGTGTGTGTGTGTGTGTGTGTGTGTGTGTGGGTGGGGGGGGGGGTGATAGAGCGAGGGAGAAGTGAGAGTGTGACGATGATTAGCTTTGGAGTGAGTACCGACTCTAGTCATAGGGAGAGAAACAAAGTTTCTCCCCTGTGTTTTCTGACCAGGGTAGAAAATCTGTAGCCATACCTCTCTCTCTCTCTTTGACTGACTTGCTTGTGTTCGTTGTGTGTCTGACTATGCACGCTTTCAAACACCCGTCATGCACTGCCCACTAACCAATGAAGAACAGTAAAAATTAATGGTTAAGTGGTTCTTTTTCAACCAGTCATGTAAGAACTGAAGATCAGATAATAATTTGGAATTTATGACATCAGGATTTGAGTCAGAGAGAAAAATCACAGTATCATCAGCGTCCAGTAAGCATTTTGAGTGTTTACACACTTTAGGGAGATCATTGATGTATAAAAGAAAAATTAAGGATTCAAGAATGCTGCCTTGTAGAACGCCCATATCGCAGACTAATCACACACACGCTGTAAAAAAAAAAAAGAGTTAATATTTCAAAAGTTGGCAGCCAAGCAGAGTAACAGGCTATACTAACCTGTCTTACTTTATGTCAAATGGAGATGTATCCAACCTTTTCTATAGAAAATGTAAATATTTATTTTAAATATCATATTTCATTAAAACGCAAATGTTTTTCCCTCCAGATGCTCCGAGGCTACCCTCTGTGTCTGCTGAGATAGTGGAGGGCAGTTCAGTGACTCTGAACTGTAGCAGTGATGCTAACCCAGCAGCTAACTACACCTGGTACAAGGAGAATGAAGACTCACCGAAAGCATCAGGGCAGATCTTCACCATCACTGACTTCAGAGCTGAACACAGTGGAAATTATTACTGTGAAGCCCAGAACAACAGAGGACGTCAGAACTCCACCTTATATCTGATTGTTGGAGCAGGTAAGATTCTCCACTTTCACCTGCACAAACACCTGTTGTAGCAACCCAGAAAATTTAATTCCATGTGTGCATTTCCAGACTGTTTTTGTGTAGCTGTGTTCAGGGAGGAACCTCCATCATGTCAGAGGTGGATGACACTGACTGACTGATTAACAGACAACAAAGTGATTCATCAATCTGATCCTACTAATGAGGTGTATCATATATTTATCTATATTTCCAGGGAATTCAACAACAATAATGCATATCATCTGGCCAACTGTGGTGGTCCTGATGCTGATTCCTCTGCTGCTCCTGAGTCTGTGGGCGAGGTAAAACAACACAAATCCATCACTTCAGTCACCGTTATTTTATTTTCTTCTTCTAGCTTCCTTTAGTTTCTGCGTTGTGAATTTCTATATGTTGCATTCTTTATTTGTTGTTGTAGTTGGAATCAATTCAGGAAGAAGAAAACTCTGAGCTCCACCACTAAACCACATGAGCCTGTAGAAACAGAGGTGAGCGAGAGAGAGAGAAATACCCACACTCATAAACACACGCACACACACACACACACACACACACACACACACACACACACACACACACACACAAACACACACGCACATACACATACAAACTCGCGCACACACACACACATCCCAAAAAAAGAATGCTGTGTTTGTTTAGTTATACATTTGTTATAGTGATTTAAATATCTGTACATATTTATATTATTTCTCCTAAGTTTTTAAATTTTTATTAGAATTTAAAATGTTCATTTGATATTGCTTAATACCTTTTTTATTCAAATAGATTTATGTAATAAATATGAATCCATCCTAATATTGTGTTCATGTTCAAATGTTTATTGTGTTCTGTCTAAATATTTGGACAAATTGTATTTTGAAACATTGTTCTTGACGCCTTTCATGCCAACAAAGCCCCTTTGAATTGAATAGAATTGAGCTATATATATATATATATATATATATATATATATATATATATATATATATATATATATATATATATATATATATATACTGTATATATCACGGTTACAATAACTTGGCTCATAAATGCTCTACAAGGTGAAAAAGGTGTAAAGTGAATTATCAGCAAATAATTTACATTTGAACATGATAGAAACATTTTTTTCTGATAAACGCTTAATATATTTAGTTATCATGAATGAGGTCCTCATTTTGTCGTCTCTCCCCATAAGTTAGATTCTTGTCCTGACTATGAGAACATCTCACACACTGCAGCAAAGACAGAAGACCCAGAGGAGCAGGAAGACCTGGTATGAAGTCCAGCACTCACACACACACACACACACACACACACACACACACACACACACACACACACACACACACAATTCAATTCAATTCAATTTTATTTATAGTATCAAATCATAACTTCACATATAGAGTAGGTCTAGACCACACTCTATCGTTTACAAAGCCCCAACAATTATAGTAATTCCCCCAGGAGCATGCATTTGGTGCAAAAGTGCGACAGTGGCGAGGAAAAACTCTCTTATAGGAAGAAACCTCGGCAGACCCAGGCTCTTGGTAGGCGGTGTCTGACGGTGCCGGTTGGGGATGTGATGAACAGTGGAAATAATAATCACAATAAAGCTAAAGGAACAGTGACTACACATGGTAATCGTAGTAGTTAATGTCATAGCAGGGCACTGCAGGGCGTTACAGGATGTAGCGTGGCACAGCAGAGCATAGCTGGACGTAGCAGGACGCAGCTGGACACTGCAGGGCTCTGCAGAGCGCAGCCGGGAGTGCAGCAGGACCACGGCGCCAGCTGCAACCAAGATCTTGGTGCCATCCCAATCCAAGGAAATATAAATGGCAAAAAAAATAACATAAGGACTCCGGGGAGTAAACTCCCCAGAGCTAGGTTAGTAACAAGCATTTCTGGGACGAGGATGCACACAAATGGAAACAAATGGAAAGAGAGAGGAGAGAGCAGCTCAGTGTGTCAAAGGAAGGAAGGAAGTCCCCCGGCAGTCTAAAACTATAACAGCATAACTAAGAGAGGCATGTTAAGGAGAGGAGCCTGGTCGGGCTAGAACTCTCCCCTGCCGGATCGGGCATACTGGCCTGCCTCCCTCTACTTTTATTATATTATTGATTATATGGTAGATGAGTCTGACGACTATGAAGAGAAGCAGGTGGGCCGGGTTAGGTGGACGCTGCAACTCCTCACTCCCTCAGTATAAGCTTAATCAAAGATGAGGGTTTTCAGTTTATTCTTAAATGTGGTAACGGTGTCTGCTCCCCGAACCCCGACTGGGAGCTGGTTCCACAGGAGAGGAGCCTGATAGCTGAAGGCTCTGGCTCCCAGTCTACTTTTAGAGACTCTGGGAACCTTAAGTAGCTCTAAATTCTGGGAGCGTAGTGCTCTAGTGGGACAATAAGGTACTAAAAGCTCTTCTAGATATGATGGTGCTAGACCATTTACAGATTTGTAGGTAAGGAGAAGGATTTTAAATTAAATCCTGGATTTTGCAGAAAGCCAATGCAGAGAAGCTAATACAGGAGAAATATGATCCCTTTTCTTAGTTCTTGTCAGAACACGCGGTGCAGCATTCTGGATCAGCTGGAGAGTCTTAAGGGACTTATTTGGGCAACCTAATAGTAAGGAATTACAGATGTCCAGCCTTGAAGTAACGAATGCATGGACTAGTTTTTCAGCATCGTTTTGAGACAGGACGTTCCTATTTTTGGCAATGTTACGAAGATGAAAAAAGGCTGTTTTGAGGTTTGTTTTAGATGGGAGTTAAAGGATATATCCTGATCAAAAATAACTTCTAGATTTCTGACAGAAGTGCTGGAGGCCAGGGTAGTTATATCTTTAGATAATGGAGGTGTTTGGAGGTGTTTGGTGCCCAGCACAATAACTTCAGAAAATTTTAGGTCATCCAGGATTTTATATCTTTAATGCATGCTTGAAGTTTAGCTAACTGACTGGTTTCGTCTGGCTTGATTGATAGGTATAATTGGGTGTCATCCGGCATGACAGTAAAAGTTAATTGAGTGTTTCCTAATAATATTGCCTAGAGGAAGCATATATAAGGAGAATAGAATTGGTCCAAGCACTGAGCCTTGTGGAACGCCATGGCTAACTTTAGCGTACTTGGAGGATTTATTGTTAACATTAACAAATTGAGATTGATCCTTTAACGCCCACTTAAAACATACCTCTTTCGTAACATTGCCAAAATTAGGAGCATCCTATCACAAAATGATGCTGAAAAACTGGTCCATGCATTCGTTCCTTCCAGGCTGGACTATTGTAATTCCTTACTATCAGGATGTTCAAATAAAACCCTTAAGACTCTCCAGCTGATCCAGAATGCTGCACCGCGTGTTCTGACAAGAACTAAGAAAAGAGATCATATTTCTCCTGTATTAGCTGCTCTGCATTGGCTTCCTGTAAAATCCAGGATTGAATTTAAAATCATTCTTCTGACCTACCAAGCTCAAAATGGTCAAGCACCATCATATCTTGAAGAGGTCATAGTACTTTATTGCCCCACTAGAGCACTGCACTCCCAGAATGTAGAGTTACTTGTGGTTCCTAGAGTCTCTAAAAGTAGAATGGGAGCCAGAGCCTTTAGCTATCAGGCTCCTCTCCTGTGGAACCAGCTCCCAGTCTGACACCACATTTAAGAGTAAACTTAAAACTCTTCTCTTTGATAAAGCTTATAGTTAGGGAGTGAGGAGTTGCAGCGTTCGCCTAGACCGGCAGGGGAGGGTGTATAGCTTCAGACACGGCACCCCTTCTCTTCTCTGCTTCTCTTCGTAGTCGTTAGACTCATCTACCATATAATCAATGATAAAATCAAAGTAGAGGGAGGCAGGCCAGTACAGCCCAATCCGGCAGGGGAGATTTCTAGGCCGACCAGGCTCCTCTCCTTACCCTGTCTCTCTCAATTATGCTGTTATAGTTTTAGACTGCCGGAGGACTTAATTATGCTGTTATAGTTTTAGACTGCCGGGGGACTTCATTTGACACACTGAGCTTCTCTCTCCTCTCTCTTTCCATCTGTGTGCTTCCATGTTCCAGAAATGATTGTTACTAATCTAGCTCTGTGGAGCTTATTCCCCAGAGTCCATATGTCTTCTTTTCACCCAGCATTTTTCCTTGGATTAGGGTGGCCCCTAGATCATGGTTGCAGCCTGTCGTCATGGTCCTGCTGCGCACCCTGTTATGCCCTGTTACACCTGCTACGCTCTCCAGTGCCCTGCTACGTCCTGCTGCATCCTACTACACCCTGCTATGTCCTGCTACGCCCTGCAGTGCTCTGCTACATCCTGTGACGCCCTGCTATACCTAGTGATGGTCAAATGAAGCTTCGCAAACCAGTGTCTTTACTTTCTGAGCTCACTAGATGGCGCTCTCTGTTCAAAGAAAATGTTTAAATGAATGGCAATTCAATGGGTTTTCAAACTCTTTGTTGAACAGACAGCACCATCTAGTGAGCTCAGAAAGTAAAGACACTGGTTTGCGAAGTTTCATTTAACCATCACTAGCTATACCCTGCTACGTCCTGTGACACCCTGCAGTGCCCTGCTATGCCATGAACTACCACAACTACTATCTCTAGTCACTGATCTATTATCTTTATTGTGACTATTATTGCCACTGTTCATCACACCCCCAACCGGCACCGTCAGACACCTCCTACCAAGACCCTGGGTCTGTCCGAGGTTTCTTCCTGAGAGGGAATTTTTCCTCGCCACTGAATGCTTGCTCTTGGGGAAATTACTGGAATTGTTGGGTCTTTGTAAATTATAGTGTGGTCTAGACCTACTCTATCTGTAAAGTGTCTTGAGATAACTCTTGTTATGAATTGATTCTATAAATAAATTGAATTGAATTGAAGTTGAATTGATCAGAGAAATAGGACATAAACTAGCTTAATGCGATTCCTTTAATGCCAACTAAATGTTCCAATCTCTGTAACAGGATGGTATTGTCAATATTGTTGAATGCAGCACTAAGATCTAGTAAGTACAGAGGAAAGTCCTTTGTCAGCAGCAGTTAGACGGTCATTAATAATTTTCACCAGTGCCGTCTCTGTGCAATGATGCTTTCTAAATCACACACACACACACACACACACACACACAGAAACACACACAAACTCACACAAACTCGCACACACACACACACACACACACACACACACACACACACACACACACACAGAAACACATCTCTAAAAACAAGAATGCTGTGTTTGTTTAGTTATACATTTGTTATAGCGCTTTAAATATCTGTACATATTTATGTTATTGCTCTTATGTCTTTACACTTTTTATTCAAATTGAATTTTTTCGTTTGATATTGCTTAATACCTTACAAATAGATTCATGTAATTGCTGTAATATGAATCCATCCTAATACTGTGTTCATGTTCTCATAACTGTTTATATAGATTTTTATATATAGCTCACGGTTATAATAACTCTGCTCATAAATGCTCTACAAGGTGAAGAAGGTGTAATGTTTAATTAATTAATCTTATAATCAGCAAATAATTTACATTTAAACATGATAAAAATAAAACGTTTCTGATAAACTCTTAATATATGCAGTTATCTTGAATGAGGTCCTCATTTTGTCATCTCTCCCCATCAGTCAGACTCTTGTCCTGTGTATGGGAACATCTGAGAAGATGAGATATGAGAAATATCCCGGTGGAGAGCGAGGCTGTGGAGGATGCGGGGGAAGTGGATACATTTACCTTCAACTCCAGAAGATTTTATTGTCAATTTTCAGTAGCAGCAGCAGATAGGAGTCAGCAGCAGCATGTAGCAGAACGTTTAGAAGAATGTGGTGATGGCAGCTTGATCTGAATCATGTCGAGACCTCAAACATCATTTATTGTTCAGATCATGTGATGGTCAGGTGCTGTGTGACTTACTGATGTATATGCAAGCTTATTTTTTTCCTGTAGAGCAAGTTATATAAGAGAAATTATCGTTTAAAGTTGTATTTTTGAAATGCTACGTAATAAATAACTTTTGAAAACTCCTGAGCAGTCTCTGGGTTTGTACCTGTCCTGGCTGACAGAGCCAATAGAGTTTGTTCATAACGGAGACAGTGAACTGAATGCATCACATATTACTCCATGTACAGTTTAGATTTTCACACATTGAAATCAAAGATAAGACTAGTAGGACACTATATTAGTAGGACAAATAAAGTTTATTTTGCTTCATCTTATTTTTCACATAATTACTTTGTGTCCCTCTGAGGATGAAATGAGCAACAGTGTTTACGTTTATTATGATTTTGGATGTTGCTGATATGAAGATGCACAGACACAGTTTTTACTGAAGAGAACCTTAACCTTAACCTTACATGTAAATCTTCATTCAGCTACATTCTTCGGGGTCATTCATCAAAGCAGAGTAGGTCAAGGTTCACTAAATGGTAAAGCCTTTTTCAAATGAAAGTCTATAAGGGATACCTTCTGCAACACTCTAATGATGAGCATTTGTTCAAGTAAAACAAGTGAATTATATTAGTAATA
This sequence comes from Perca flavescens, assembly GCF_004354835.1. Lineage (NCBI taxonomy): Eukaryota > Metazoa > Chordata > Actinopteri > Perciformes > Percidae > Perca > Perca flavescens. Next base: position 6,241,595 of record NC_041332.1, on the reverse strand, counting down.
TATATTATAAGAGTTTGTTATACTCAGAGGTGGGTAGAGTAGCCAAAAATTGTACTCAAGTAAAAGTACTTTTACTTCAGAATAATATGACTCAAGTAAAAGTAAAAAGTAGTCATCCAAATAATTACTTGTGTAAGAGTAAAAAAGTACTTGGTGAAAAAAATACTCAAGTACTGAGTAACTGTTGAGTAACGTCTGGTTTATTTTTTTTTTAACACAAACATTCAATCAGACAGACAAAAATACAAAATAATCATCTTTAGGCAAATTATAGTCTACTTCATCCAATCAATAAAATAAAATAAAATTAATTAATTACAAAATAGCTTAAATTAAAATAATCAAGGAAAATTAAAATACTTAAAAAATAAAATCAATACAATAATAATACATAAAAAATAAATAAGCACAAGTAACACAAATTTCCAAACCTTTATACTTTTTTTTACCAGACTCTGCAGGCAGAACTAGAACAAGGTAATGGAGCTGCTGTTTGGAACTTTTACTAAGGTAAACATGCTTTCATTATGAGGCCAGAGGCCTGTACTACGAAGCAAGATTTGGTTTTCTGTATCACGAAGATGGATCACTTGTTACCGAGTTGAATCGCCGTGGTAACTCATGCTGGACGCCTAACCGGGTCGGGAGCAGGTTATGTTGGAGATCAGAGATCAACCGGTGTTAAAGCACCGCCTACTGACCAATCAATAGTCAATTGATAACGGTGTCACCATTCTTAGAAGACCAGGCGGAGCTCGGTGCAGAGAGAGAGAGAGAGAGAGAGAGAGAGAGAGAGAGGGGTGCGCTCATACAAAAAACATTTAGAGACCGACAACCCAGTTAACATTCCCTGATGGGCATATTTATGAAATATATAGATTTTAATGGGAGGGAATTACATATCGGCTATTTGTCGGCTTCTTGAGCTGTGTGTTTGAATTCTGTTTTTATATATTTTATTTGCTCTCACGATCGCTTTCACTGCCAAGGTTGCAACTGAAATAATAGGCTAAAGCAACGGCAGTTTATGGAAAGCACAAGTGTAATTATGGTCAGATGTTGTGTCAGGTTGTTAGGTTAGGTGAAGCCGGATAACTGAAATAAAATCCAGGACATGTTGATCTGGCCTCTGGGGTGTTCCTCCTCGTCTGTGTAGAATGACGCGTAGAATACCAAAGAGGTAAAAACAAAAGTAACAAGCTCATTGTAGCCTAATGTAGCGGAGTAAGAGTACAGTTTCTTCTTCACAAATCTACTCAAGTAAAAGTAAAAAGTATAGTGATTTAAAACTACTCCTGGAAGTATAATTTCTTCAAAAACTTACTCAAGTAAATGTAACGGAGTAAACCCACCTCTGGTTATACTTCACATTCCTGAACTAAAATGTAATCAAAGCTTAAGCTACTCATTTGTGTGTCCGGGTCTATACATTATACAGAGAGTTCAAATGTGTCTTCCCTGGAGTTGTAACCACGTCTCACTACACACAACTCACATATATTATAAACTTTTACACTGAGAATAACACATCTAGATTATAGAAATATTTTTACAAGGCTCACTCCACCAAAACTACAAACAGACACATGTTCTCTATTACCTCCAGTCAACCCGGTCTCACGCCAGGTCGTTATATAGTCACGTTATTGTAATCTATTAAGTCGTGGACAGGTTACGTAAATGCCATTTTTTTCGTGTATATGCAACGACTTTTGAACGTGTACAAGTCACGCTTTTTGAACCTGCTGCTCTGGGCGACGCGACAACGGGGAAATGAGGCGCCACACGGCGGCCAAAACAACCGAACGGGCCGCCACTCGCGATCGGGGAAATGAGGCGCCACACGCCGGCCAAAACAACGGGACGGGCCGCCACTCGCGACCCACGCAGGGGCACACAACAACGGGGAAATGAAAAGCCACAATAACAAGACGGTTGGGGTTAGGAAAAAAAAGAAAAGGCCGACAAAGGAACTGCAACACGCGGGGCGCGATCGGTCTCCGGGGTGAAAGTCCTGTGTTTTCTTATCAACTACTCGCTACTCGCTTTCGTTCTGGGATCACGAAATATGCTTCCCATTAAAATGCATTGTTTTCAATTTCGTAATGGCCACACGAAAAAACGGCATTTACTTAACCTGTCCATGACTTAAGAGATTACAATAACGTAACGACCTGGCATGAGACTGGGCTGCCTCCAGTGGTATCTAGCCATGCAGGTAGTTTCTGTTTTATTTTGCTGCATGCTGTGAGGTCTGAGTGTTTTTTCAAATGTTTTTGGCTCAGTTTGTCTGTATGTTGGTTTGTTTGTTTCTATTTTTGTCTGTCAGCAGGATTACATGAAACATTTTTATGAAAGCTGGTAAATGGGTGTAGCAGTTAGGACCCATTATATTTTGGAGCGGATCTAAACCTAAAATACACAAAGGATTAATCACTTTAATTAACATTGTGAGTGGGGCAATTTTGCTGCATCCCTGTAATGTGGAAATCGATATTTTTTGTTCCTTACTGGGTAAAGTAACACTGTATTAATGTTGTGAAATAGGGCATGGCTTGGCGGAGGTCTGCGCTTTCATAGTGCCCTTCTAGTTTCCTGTGTTTTTATCCCATTTTAAATGTAAAACATCTATACACACGTTATCCAATGGAGCCACCTAAACAAGCCAAAGTACTTTTAATGTGTTACATTTTTTTGTTATTTTTTATTAGGGATAATGTACAATTTTAAACATAAATGTTACCAATTGATGCATCGTACCATAGTTAGCCTCAGGCTAATTTACATCTGCAGTCCCCTGTTGTGGGTATGTACTGGCATGTGGGTCATTGTGCATATTAATGATCAAAAGAGGAAGGAAATGTAGTCTTTACCAGCCTGATATCAGTCTTCTGCTCACTGACAACAGAGAGGCATCTTTAAAGACGACGTCCGTCTTCACTGTAAGTAGAAACAGTTTATTTATTAGTTTATTGATACTGTATACCTCCTGTGTACATTATTTTATCTGCTGACATGTTTTATTGTGTCACATAGAGTGATGAGAGGAGCAGCTATGAGTTTAACTGCAGCAGCGAGTGGATTTGTTGTCTTCCTTCTCTCTGTGCCAGGTACTGTTTATCATTCATTTACACATCATACATTTATACTGTAGGGCATTTAGTACACATATTCAGAGTTTTAAAAAGTAAAAAAAAAAAAATTGAATTCCCAAATGATTAACTTTTCTAGATTTAATTTGTGATGTGATGCAAACCAGAAAACACATTCACTTCTGTTTCTTTGTTGCATCTTGTCGTAGGTAATGATGTGTTTCACACTCTTCTGTATCATCGCGTTTAGCACTCAGTGGTTTTTTTGTGGTGACAACTGTCATCACATTGCGTAAATGTTTATACGCATGCAACACCCCCCTGTATCATATTACCTGAACATTTAATGGTTGTGTATCATTGCACAGTAATGGTAGTGCTGCTTTTTAATTAACTGTATAACTGGAGCTGTTAGCATCTGAAGGATTCAGTCATTTAAGGTAAATTATAAATGTACGTCCTTTTTTAAGAGAACAAGATAACATCTATTAAGAGTTCAAAAATACAAACCAGACTTCCCCATAATTTTGTCTCTCGAAGAAGGTGTGAGGTTTCAGACATGGCACGTCAGACAATCTCTCCCTCTCATTTCCTTTAAACTGCATTAAGATTAACACCTTCAATGCATTGCTGACCACTAAGCCTTTGGACTTCTCCACATATGTGTTCACTGTGGCTTAATGCAGATATGACATAAGGAAAGTCAGACATTTTCATGGACTTTTAAACTCATAGTAATATTAACATAAGATTACATATGTAAGAAATATTTCCCCAAAATGCTGATGTATCTTTGTCTTTGTAAGTTTCCATACTGGAGAACCTCAATAAAATTCCATCCTTACTTTTATGTTCTGAGTCTGATTGTGCTTCCCGCTGTGCTCTGTGTTGCAGTGATACAGGGCCAGAGTGACTGGGGAGTAACTTACCCTTCCACTCCGATCTGTGCCTTAAAGAGATCAACCGTGGACATACCGTGCACCTACAGATACCCATCCACAGCAAGTAATCAAACTATAGAAGTTCGAGAACGATTCTGGTTTGCTAAAGGGAGAGATGATGAACCTGTGGATCTGAAAAAGGACTCAAACTACACAGGTCGGGTGCAGTATCACTGTGATGAGAAGAACTGCACTCTGACAATCACAGACCTGAGAGAGAGAGACTCGGCTGAGTACAAGTTCAGGTTCATAACTAACCATAGTGGTTTCACTGGTTCACCTGGAGTCACTTTGTCTGTTACTGGTAATATTTTATTGGAATATTTGTTTCCAATTGTTTTCCTGTGAATCTTTTGTGTGTCTGTTTGCATGCATGTACTTTAATGGTTTAGTTTGAAATGACATTTCTGCTCTCTTTTGACCTTTGCAGACCTCCAGGTGCAGGTGACAAGATCATTGACCCAGGGAGAGCTGAGGTGTCACAGCAGCTGTAATGTATCTGATAATCCTTCATATGTCTGGTTCAGTAATGGACAGAAAATGGATGGAGAAACATCTTCTTCTCTCAGAGTCTCTGTTGAAGATAACGGCAGCTATTCCTGTGCTGTTACAGGATATGAAGATTACCGCTCTCCTCCAGTGTGTGAGTTTACTCCACTGTCACTAATAAAAGAGCAAACTTAGAAAACTATAGATACTTTAATACTTTTTATTGAGTCCAATGGGGAAATTAATTAATTTTTTTCGTTCTGTTGTTAGAACACACTACACACAGTGCTTAGGATCTATACAGTACATGCACAAATGGAGAGTTTTCACAGTGAGGAACAGGGCAGTTGGGGTGGGGGTGTGTGCTCTCCAGCTACTAGTCTGCACTCCATGTGAAATGTGAGGGAAACGGCAAATTTATATCATCAAATTGATTGAAACCATTCTGAGACATCCTAGTGGTGGTAGTAGATTGCTTGTTCCACACACACACACACACACACACACACACACACACACACACACACACACACACACAAAACAATAGCCTAAAAAGTGATTAATCTGTTGTCATGACATTTTTAAAAAGCCTTTTACAGAGCTGCACAAATTGCAGGGGGCTGTTATATTCTGTCACTTTTTCAACATCTGTTAGAACTAATGACCACTTACTGCCTACCTATGTTTTCTTCTCCAGATGCTCCAAAGCTTCCCTCTGTATCAGTGAGTCCCTCTGGTGAAATCGAGGAGGGCAGTTCAGTGACTCTGACCTGTCAAATCGATGCTTATCCAGCAGCTAACTACACCTGGTACAAGAAGAATGGGAATCCAGAACTTCAACCTCTCAGTGAAAATACACCGCTTGTCTTCCGCTCCATCCAGTCCTCTGACTCTGGAGAGTATTACTGTACAGCTGAGAATGAGCTGGGGAGGAGGACATCTAGATCTATCTCTATTGATGTGAAATGTGAGTGAAACGCCCAAATTTAAAAAGCCACATTCAGCTGATGACTGCCCTTTAAGGCTTGCTTTGATCACCACATCTGCTGTTTCTGAAGTTATAGTCCTGGTTGGCAGCAGGATTAACCCTGTGGTTTAGGGCTGTCAAAATATTCATAATCCATTCACAAACCCATGTTTTGTTGTCATATTCATAGTTATATGTATATTTTATTTGTTTCTGTATTCACTGTTTGTTTTTAATGTTTAACATGTTCATGTATACACCAACAACCAAGGCAAATTCCTTGTAAGTACTACTTACTTGGCAATAAATTATTTTCAGATTTGGATATTTCAAAAGTCAATTTATTTTAATACATCTCTTTCAAAGCTTCCCTCTGGTGAGATAGTGGAGGGAGTTCAGTCAATCTGACCTGTAGCTGGCGAATCCAAAATCTTCCTTGCAAAATGAATCCGTAAAGAGTTCACATTTCAGCTGAAGCCTGCAATCTGGTCAGAAAATAGGTTCTTAAAGGACATGAGAATAACTCATTCACAGTGTGCATATCACACGTTAAAATAATAAGATGAAAAATAACATTAAGAATGAGAGTGTAGTAATAAAGCCACTTAAAGAAACTGAGGTCAAAGTCACTAGACCATTACCTGATGTTCCTCCGTACTCTGCCCACTGCTGTTGTGAGATTATTGTTTGGCTCCCAGGTTCATGAGTCAATAGGAGGAGATGGACATCACAGCTGTAAAATTAGAGTTCATGTTTCAAAATTTGACGGATGATAAGAGAAACGGGCTCCACTAACCCACCTTACTGTAGCCTACAGTGTGTCTGATGTGTATTTCTAATAATTCACTCATCCAACCTGTTGTATTGAAATCTTAAATGTTCATATTTTATTAAAACGGATGTTTTCACTTCTAGATGGTCCAAAGATTACCTCTGTGTCAGTGAGTCCCTCTGGTGAAATCATGGAGGGCAGTTCAGTGACTCTGAACTGTAGCAGCGATGCTAACCCAGCAGCTAACTACACCTGGTACAAGGAGAATGAAGACTCACCAAAAGCATCAGGACAGATCTTCACCATCACTGATGTTAGACCTGAACACAGTGGGAATTATTACTGTGAAGCCCAGAACAGCAGAGGACGTCAGAACTCCACCTTACATCTGATTGTTGGAGCAGGTAAGTTTCTCCACTTTCACCTGCACAGGCACCTGTTAACTGCACCAGACCTGATTCCCATGTTAATATGTAGCAACCCAGAAAATTAAATTCCACGTGTGCATTTCCAGACTGTTTTTGTGTAGCTGTGTTCAGGGAGGAACCTCCATCATGTCAGAGGTGGATGACACTGACTGACTGATTAACAGACAGCAAAGTGATTCATCAATCTGATCCTACTAATGAGGTGTATCATGCATTTATCTATATTTCCAGGGAATTCAACAACAATAATGCATATCATCTGGCCAACTGTGGTGGTCCTGATACTGATTCCTCTGCTGCTCCTGGGTCTGTGGGCGAGGTAAAACAACACAAATCCATCACTTCAGTCACCGTTGTTTTATTTTCTTCTTCTAGCTTCCTTTAGTTTCTGTGTTGTGAATTTCATTATGTTGCATTTTTTATTTGTTGTTGTAGTTGGACTCAATTCAGGAAGAAGAAAACTCTGAGCTCCACCACTAAACCACATGAGCCTGTAGAGCTAGAGGTGAGAGACAGAGAGAGAGAGAGAGAGAGAGAGAGAGAGAGAGACATACCCACACTCACACACACACATACACACATGCGCGCACACACACACACACACCACACACCACACACACAAAAACACATCCCTAAAAAAAGAATGCTGTGTTTGTTTAGTTATTCATTTGTTATAGTGATTTAAATATCTGTACATCTTTATATTATTTCTCCTATGTCTTTGCATTTTTATTAGAATTAAATTTTTTTTGTTTGATGTTGCTTAATACCTTTTTATACAAATAGATGTAGGTAATTAATATGAATCCATCCTAATATTGTGTTCATGTTCATATAACTGTTTATTGTGTTCTGTCTGAATATTTGGACAAATTGTATTTTGATACTTTGGCAACATTGTTCTTGACACTTCATGCCAACAAAGCCCCTTCGAATTGAATAGAATTGAGAGAGAGTGAGAGAGAGAGTGAAAAAAAAGAAATATATATATATATATATATCACTGTTATAATAACTCTGCTAATGAATGCTCTACAAGGTGAAGAAAGTGTAAAGTGAATTATCAGCAAATAATTTACATTTAAACATGATAAAAAAAAAGTTTCTGATAAAACTCTTAATATATTTGGTTATCATGAATGAGGTCCTCATTTTGTCGTCTCTCCCCATCAGTTAGACTCTTGTCCTGTGTATGGGAACATCTCAGACACTTCAGCAAAGACAGAAGACCCAGAGGAGCAGGAAGACCTGGTATGAAGTCCAGCACTCACAATCATACACACACACAAACATGCATACACACACACACACACACACACACACACACACACACACACACACACACACACACACACACACACACACACACACACACACACACAAAAACTTCTCTAAAAAGGAATGCTGTGTTTGTTTAGTTATTCATTTGTTATAGAGCTTTAAATATCTGTACATATTTATATTATTTCTCCTGTCTTAAAATTTTTATTAGAATTTAATTGTTCCGTTTGATGTTGCTTAATACCTTTTTTATACAAATAGATTCATGTAATTCATATGAATCCATCCTAATATTGTGTTCATGTTCATATAACCGTTTATTTGTATTCTGTCTGAATATTTGGACAAATTGTATTTTGATACTTTTGCAACATTGTTCTTGACGCTATTCATGCCAACAAAGCCCCTTTGAATTGAATAGAATTACTGTATATATCACTGTTATAATAACTTAGCTCATAAATGCTCTACAAGGTGAAAAAGGTGTAAGGTGAATTATCAGCAAATTATTTACATTTAAACATGATAAAAAAAAAATTCTGATAAAACTCTTAATATATTTGGTTATCATGAATGAGGTCCTCATTTAGTCATCTCTCCCCATCAGTCAGACTCTTGTCCTGTGTATGAGAACATCTCACACACTGCAGCACAGAAAGAAGACCCAGAGGAGCAGGAAGACCAGGTGTGAAGTCCAGCACTCACACTCACACACGCACACACGCACACACACACACACACACACACACACACACACACACACACACACACACACACACACACACACACACACACGCACACACACACAGGTTTGTGGCACTATCTTTGTGGGGACCCGTCATTGACATAATGCATTCCTAGCCCCTTACCCTAACCTTAACCATCACAACTAAATGCCTAACCTTAACCCTCACCCTAACCATAACCTAATTCTATCCCTAATCCTAAAACCAAGTCTTAACCCTCAAACAGCCCTTTAAAGTTGTAGGGTCTAGTATATTGGTATATTGGACTCCCGGTCTTTGGACCCCACAAATATAGTTAAACAAGAACACACACACACACACACTCTCTCTCTTAGCTGTCCATCGTGTTCGATGATGACGCTTGCTCCAGGGATGGGGGTGGATTGGTTCAGCGACCTTGCCGCTGGTGCCACTTGTTGTGGGTGTTGAGTCCGATCCCTCAGATGGAGCAGGGGAAACCAGATGCCAGGGGGGTACCTGCCGCCCGCTGGTGTCTCTTGATGCGCCTCTCGGATCGTCGGTCTTTGTTGGTTTGGTGTATTTGAGAGACTGCAGTGGCACAGGTGACCTGCCCAGCTGATCTGTCGAGTGCCAGAGATTCAAGCTGCATGATAGGGATGTTTGCTCGCTTTATGAGGTCCCTGGTGTAGTCCTTAAAGCGCTGTTTTTGCCCACCAGCGAAGCGCTTGGCGCCCATTAATTGACTGTAGAGGACTTGACAGGGCAGGCGATGTGTGCCCTATCCAGCGCAGATGTTTTTTGGCCACAGCTGCTACCATACAGATTGAGTCAGTGTTGCTGAGGATGTCTGGATGGGGGATTCAACCTTCCCAAGGCAAACTGAGGATCTTCTGTAGGCAGCGGATATGGAAGGCCTCTGGGATGCTTGCGGTATGGGGTCCAAGACTCTGCCCCATACCGCGTTGTAAACAGCGACCTTGGTACTGATCTTCAGGTTACGGTAAAACCCTGCTGCGTAGGCGTCCAAAACATGATGAAGATTTATTTATCCGGGTGTGTATTTCTGTGTCAAGGTATCAGCATGAGGACAAAGTGGAGCCGAGGTAGGTGAAGTGGTCCACTGTTTTAAGTGGAACACTATTTATGTGAAAACTGGGGGGTGTGGGGGCGGGGGTGGTGAAATGGGACAAGGACCTCGGTTTTTTTAATGTTGACCTGTAGGCCAAAGGATTGGTACAGAATTGATATTGTTTTAAGGGTGCGCTGCATAGAATCTGGGTTGTGAGCTAAGACGGCACAGTCATCAGTATACTGAAGCTCATAGATTTGGCGGGTCTTTGTCTTTGTGTGGGCCTGGAGCTGACGGATGTTGAAAAGGCTTCCGTCAAGTCAGTATTCCACATGGACACCGTCTTCATGTCCCATGACACGGTGGAAGAGGCAGGTGATGGCAGAGAGGAGAATGTTAAAGAGCACTAGAGCTAAGACACATCCTTGCTTCACCCCAATGTTTACCTCGAAAAACTCTGACTCGAGTTCTCCTGTGAGCACTCTGGCTTGCATCCCGTCATGCAACTGCTGTAGGATGCTGAGAATCTTGGGTGGTACCCCAAGTTTGGAGAGGTGTTTCCAGAGCAGCTCATGGTTGATGGAGTCAAAAGCTTTGCTGAGGTCGATGAAGGCTACGTAAAGGTCTTTGTGATGTTCTCGGCTCTTCTCCAGCAGCTGCCTCAAGATAAAACCATGTCTGTCGTGGATCTGGTCTTCCGGGAAGCCACACTGTGTTTCTGGAAGCACAGCTTCTGAGATGTGCTCAACCAGTCTGCTGAGCATGATCTTGGCCAGGACTTTCCCTGTGACGGAGAGGAGAGATATCCCACGGCTGTTGACGCAGACTGCTCTGTCTCCTTTCTGTTTGTAAATGACCACAATGTTAGCATCCTTGCAGTCCTTTGGATGTTTTGGATCAGGAGGTGCAGGCAACGCGTGAGGATGTATCCTCCGTGTTTGAAAACCTCTGCAGGGATTCCATTGGGTGCTTTTGTTGTCCTTCATCACAGCAATATCTTGCTGGAATTCTGAGTAAAGTAGTGGGGTGTCCAAGTGCATGGTTGGTGGCAGGTCTGGTAGATTATTCAGAATATGTGGGTCGACAGGGTCTGTGTGGTTGAAGAGACTCTCAAAATGATTTGCCCAACGGGCAAGAATCTCGTGGTGGTCCTTGAAGAGCATGGACTCGTCAGCTGATCGGACCGGGGCAATCGCCCGCTTCCTTGTGCCGTACAATGCTTTTATAGCATCGTAGAAGCCTTGAGTGTTATTGCAGTCTGCTATGTTCTGGATTTCTCGCGCCTTTTGTACCCACCAGGTATCCTCCATAGTCCAGAGGGCTCGCTGGGTTTCTGTTCTTGCAGCAGTGAAGGTGATTTTAAGGGTGGGAGATCCATGGCAGGACAGGAGAGCTTTGTGGGCCTCATGCTTGGTTTTTAGGAGTAACTGTATCTCAGGTAAGTTGCAGTCAAACCAGTCCTGGTGATGTTTCCTTTATTGGCCGAGCGCCTCTGAGGCTGCACTATGAATAGTCTGGCGCAGAGCTAGCCAGTCGGTTGTTCCTCCGGGAGTTTGTTAAGGTTTTCAGCAAGGAGCCGTCGGAGGTTGTCTTTGGTAGTGAGGCTATTCAGCGCTATACCTATTCAGCGCTATACGCTATACACACACACACACACACACACACACACACACACACACACACACACACACACACACACACATGCACACAAAAACATTCCTAAAAAAAAGAATGCTGTTTGTTTAGTTATACATTTCTTAAGGCGCTTTAAATAGCTGTACATATTTATATTATTTCTCCTGTCTTTACATTTTTATAAGAATTTAATTTGTTCGTTTGATATTGCTTAATATCTTTTATTTATACAAATAGATTTATGTTATTAATATGAATCCATCCTAAAATTTTGTTCATGTTCATATAACTGTTTATTGTGTTCTGTCTGAATATTTGGACAAATTGTATTTTGATACTTTGGCAACATTGTTCTTGACACTTTTCATCCCAACAAATTATAACTGTGGTATATATATATATATATATATATATATATATATATATATATATATATATATATATATATATATCACAGTTATAATAACTTGGCTCATAAATGCTCTACAAGGTGAAGGTGTGAAGTGAATTATCAGCAAATAATTTGCATTTAAACATTTTGTCGTCTCTCCCCATCAGTTAGACTCTTGTCCTGTGTATGAGAACATCTCATACACTACAGCACATTAAGAAGACCCAGAGGAGCAGGAAGACCTGGTATGAAGTCCAGCCAGGTTAGAGCCTCCTGCATCCAATACAACAGGCCCACTTCAGATTTACAGTCACAGTTCCATCCGTAACTTTACACCAGTTTTATGTGATTTTCTGCAGATGCAGTTGAACCAGAGGCGGGACTTACCTGATGGAAACAACGCAGTATGACACTGAAATATCCCTGTGGAGAGCGAGGCTGTGGAGGGTGCGGGGGATGTGGATACATTTACCTTCAACTCCAGAAGATTTTATTCAGTCAGTTTTCAGGATCAGCAGCAGGTAGGAGTCAACAGCAGCATGTAGATTAGATTAGATTAGATTCAACTTTATTGTCATTGTGCAGAGTACAAGTACAAAGACAACAAAATGCAGTTTGCGTCTAAGCAGAAGTGCAAAAATAGCAATGTGATATACAAAGTATAGACAGGTGGTGCATAGGCAGGACAAGAAATATATTGCAGTGTTATAAGAGCAGAATAAATATGGCTATGTAATATGAACAATGTATGAACAACATGTACAGATATGTGCTATGTAGTAGCAGTGACATTATAATAATAGTAAGAATAATATAGATATATGCAGTGTATTAGCAGAATATATAATAAGAAAAAAATATATGGATAAAATATGTATATTCTGTATGAACCATATAGACAGATATGTACAGTATAGTACAGCTATGTACAGTGTGGTAACATTATAAGAGTAGTAAGAAAAGTGTATTTCCAGGATGAATAGTATGAAGAGCAGTAGAATCTGGCTATGTATAGGTGTAATCACAGTATGTACATTTGTAAATAAATAAATAGAACAGTATGGGTGGGATAGGGTAGTGCAAATTGTCCGTGTGTGTGTGTGTGTGTGGGGGGTTAAGTAGGCTAATTGTCACCGAGATGCAGAGCAAGAGTTCAGTAGGGTGACAGCCCAGTCCCGTTGATGAGAATGGGTGTGTGTGTGCTAGCTTTAGGCTTCCTGAAGTCCACAATGAGCTCTTTGGTATTCTCGGTGTTGAGAGCCAGGTTGTTGTCAGTGCACCACGATGATAGGTGGTGGACCTCCTCCCTGTAGGCCGTCTCATCGTTGTTGCTGATGAGACCAATCACCGTAGTGTCGTCTGCAAACTTGACAATGGTGTTAGAGCCATGTACAGGTGTGCAGTCGTAGGTGAAAAGGGAGAAAAGGAGAGGGCTCGGCACACATCCCTGTGGTATGCCGGTGTTCAGGGTGATGGTTGAGGAGGTGTGATTATCTAACCTAACAGACTGAGGTCTGTTGGTTAGAAAGTCCAGAATCCAGTTACAGAGGGAGGTATTGATGCCTAGTTCACTGAGTTTGGTGATCAGTTTGGAGGGGATGATGATGTTGAATGCTGAACTAAAGTCAATGAACACCATTCTCACATAGGTGTTGCTATTGTCAAGGTGGGACAGGGCAGAGTGAATTGCTGTAGAGATGGCATCCTCTGTGCTCCTGTTCTGAAGGTAGGCAAATTGGAAGGGGTCCAGTGAGGGGGGTAAGCAGGTCTTGTGGTGGGCCAGGACCAGCCATTTAGAATAATTTGGTGTTGGCAGCTTGATCTGAATCATGTCGAGACATCAAACATGATTTATTGTTTAGATCATCTGATGGTCAGGTGCTGTGTGACTTACTGATGTATATGCAAGCTTATTGTTTCCTGTAGAGCAAGTTATATTACAGAAATTATCGTTTAAAGTTGTATTTTTGAAATGCTACGTAATAAATAACTTTTGAAAACTCCTGAGCAGTCTCTGGGTTTGTACCTGTCCTGGCTGACAGAGCCAATAGAGTTTGTTCATAACGGAGACAGTGAACTGAATGCATCACATATTACTATATGTACAGTTTAGATTTTCACACATTGAAATCAAAGATAAGACTAGTAGGAGGACACTTTGCTACATGTTACATTTTCCAAGTGTTCCTGTCTGATTCCAATAAACAGCTTCTACAACAAGTGAAGGAGCTGTTGGACAACTCTGTGAAACATTAGTGTGCAACATTTTGGAATAGCATTTCATTAACAAGCTATCAAGACAAATAAAGTTTATTTTGCTTTGTCTTATTTTTCACATGCTTACTTTGTGTCCCTATGAGTATGAAATGAGACACAGTGTTTAAGTTTATTTTGATTTTGGATGTTGCTGATATAAAGATGAACAGACACAGTTTTTTTTTTTATTCTTTGGGGTCATTCATCAAAGCAGAGTAGGTCAAGGTTCACTAAATGGTAAAGCCTTTTTCAAATAAAAGTCTATAAGGGATACCTTCTGCAACACTCTAATTATGAACAATCAGTGATGGATGGTAAAATGTTGTTTCAGGGTCCTGATTCAGTATCTGTGATGTTTCACTGTCCTCTGGTGGGGAAACTGAAGTGTGGCCCATTCAAGCTCCATCACTCTGAGTGCTCCCTCCACTGTCTGCTTTAAAGGCTGAAGAGAATTCTGTCTAAAATAAGGCCCTAAGGCCTGTCAAATCTGACTCTAATTTATTTATTCCAGCACTTTCTTACATCGGACTTAAGTTTACCAGGACACAAGGATCAATCTGAGATGAAGAGTTTAGTTAAGCAAGTTTACTGAAGTCCAGCATTTAAGTTATAATACACGTGTGGGTATACAAAAAAGATCCTAAGTTTCTCTGACCACAGACAAACCGTATACAGGGTTCAGGTCCACTCAGTCCCTCTCAAAATTGTGAAACCCATCTAACCATATCCCTAATCTTTTAACTTCTTCCTTGACAACGTCATTTCCACGCCTGTCTCCGGGTAGATTTCTTCAGTTCTCACACACACACTAACCCAAGAGCCGCCCCCCTGCATTCCACCTATCCGCTTGATACTAAAAAACTGTTTCTAACATACACTTCACATTCCTGAACTAAAATGTAATCAAAGCTTAAGTTAACCATTTGTGTATCCGGGTCTATACATTAAACAGGGAGTTCAAATGTGTCTTCCCTGGAGTTGTAACCAAGTCTCATGACTACACACAACTCACATATATTATATATTATATTATTATATGGTTCAATCCCCAGACCGGCAGGATAAAATCTGGGTGGTGAAATTGAAAGAGCAGTGCTTGTCCCTTCCTCATTACCACCAGGGTGCTGCCCTTGAGCAAGGCCATTATCCCCAACTGCTCCAGTGGAGTTGTTCAGTGGCCAGCAGATCAGGCTGTGGTTGTACTGGGCAGATTCAAGGTATAAATGTTTAATTGTGTGAATGTGATCAGGGCAAAGAGTGAATGAATAAATAAAGGTTAATATGTTACTTTGTTTTTATTTATTTATTTTTTTGTTAGGGACCATGTACAATTTTAAACATAAATTTTACCTTTTGATGCATTGTACCAGACTTTTTAAATCTGCAGTCCCCTGGCAGGGCACAATAAAAAACATACAAACAACACCACCCCACCCCACCTCCATCCCATCCCCTACACACACAAACACACACACACACACACACACACAAGCACACAAACACACTCAACATGTCCATGTTTAGTTAACACTAACAGACGTGTGAGTTTGTCACACCTCAGTGTTCGGCTTTTCTCAGCAAAGAGAAGCAACCTGACCTCAGAGAAAACAGAGAAGAGAGAATCCGAAAAACATAATCATGCCATTTTCCATCCCCCTCTTATGTTTAATACTCTGTGTTTCATCCTGTTCAGTGAAACTGCCTCCTGGTTTACAGGTCAAATACATTCCTGTTTGTTCACTACACCTGAAGACTGTGTGACTTATTCCCTTTTTAAGACAATAGTTTGTAAAACAACATAAGTTTGTTGTGTTGTGGGTATGTACTGGCATGTGGGTCATTGTGCATATTAATGATCAAAAGAGGAAGGAAATGTAGTCTTTACCAGCCTGATATCAGTCTTCTGCTCACTGACAACAGAGAGGCATCTTTTAAGACGACGTCCGTCTTCACTGTAAGTAGAAACTGTTTATTGATTAGTTTATTGATACTGTATACCTCCTGTGTACATTATTTTATCTGCTGACATGTTGTCACACAGAGAGATGAGAGGAGCAGCTATGAGTTTAACGGCAGCAGCGAGGGGATTTGTTGTCTTCCTTCTCTCTGTGCCAGGTACTGTTTATCATTCATTTACACATCATACATTTACACACTGTAAGGCATTTAGAACACTTATTCAGAGTTTTAAAAACGTTATACAAAAAATATTTGAATTCCTAAATCATTGACTTTTCTGGATTTCATTTGTGATGTGATGCAAACCAGTGAAACACATTCACTTCTGTTTCTTTCTTGCATCTTGTCGTAGGTAATGATGTGTTTCAGACTCTTCTGTAAAAACATTTACGCATGCAACACCCCCCTGTATCCTTTTACCTGAACATTGAATGGTGGTGCATCATTGCACAGTAATGGTAGTGCTGCTTTTTAATTAACTGTATAACTGGAACTGTTAGTGTCATTTTAGGTAAACTATAAATGTATGTCCTTTTTTAAGAGAATAAAGTAACATCTATTAAGAGTTCAAAGATACAAACCAAACTTCCCCATCATTTTGTTTCTCGCAGAAGGTGTGAGGTTTCAGACACAGCATTTCAGACAATCCCTCCCTCTCATTTCCTTTAAAACTGCATTAAGATTCAAACCTTCAATGCATTGCTGACCACTAAGCAACACTTTGTCTTTGCACTTCTCCACGTGTTCACTGTCTTCACTTAATGCAGATATAACCTAATTAAAACGTCAGATCTGTTTATGCACTTTTATTTTAAACTAAATTATTAATAACATAAGATTCCATATGAAAGAAATATTTCCCCAAAATGATGATGTAAGACATCTTCGTCTTATGAACATGCAGTGAGACGTTCTAGAGCCAAGTAGCTTTGGTCAAAGTGTTTGTCATCTAGCAAGTTTCCATACTGGAGAACCTCATTAAATTCTGTCCTTACTTTTATGTTCTGAGTCTGATTGTGCTTCCTGCTGTGCTCTGTGTTGCAGTGATACAGGGCCAGAGTGACTGGGGAGTAACTTACCCTTCCACTCCGATCTGTGCCTTAAAGAGATCAACCGTGGACATACCGTGCACCTACAGATACCCATCCACAGCAAGTCATCAAACTATAGAAGTTCGAGAACGATTATGGTTTGCTAAATGGAGAGATTATGAACCTGTGGATCTGAAAACAGATTCAGACTACACAGGTCGTGTGCAGTATCACTGTGATAAGTTGAGCTGCACTCTGAGAATCACAGACCTGAGAGAGAGTGACTCGGCTGAGTACAAGTTCAGGTTCATAACTAACCATATACTTGGAGGTTTTACTGGTTCACCTGGAGTCACATTGTCTGTTACTGGTAATATTTTATTGGAATATTTGTTTCCAATTGTTTTCCCTTTGAATCTTTTGTGTGTCTGTTTGCATGCATGTACTTTAATGGTTTAGTTTGAAATTACATTTCTGCTCTCTTTTGACCTTTGCAGACCTCCAGGTGCAGGTGACAAGATCATGGACCCAGGGAGAGCTGAGGTGTCACAGCAGCTGTAATGTACCTGATAATCCTTCATATGTCTGGTTCAGTAATGGACAGAAAATGGATGGAGAAACATCTTCTTCTCTCAGAGTCTCTGTTGAAGATAACAACAGCTATTCCTGTGCTGTTACAGGATATGAAGATTACCACTCTCCTCCAGTGTGTGAGTTTGTTACACACACACACATACACAAATATACCACACTTCCCCACATTTTCTTATTAAAGTTAACTTATTTTCCTGTTATCTTCTCCAGATGCTCCAAAGGTTGTTCCCCTGTCTCTGACTCCCACTGGGGAAATCAGAGAGAACAGTAGAGTGAATCTGACCTGTAGCAGTGATGCTAACCCAGCAGCTAACTACACCTGGTACAAGGATGGTAAACCTCTCAATGGAAAGGCACAGCTCGTCTTCAGCTCCATCCAGTCCTCTGACTCTGGAGAGTACTACTGTACAGCTGAGAACCAGCTGGGGAAAAGGACATCTGAATCCATCTTTATTGATGTGAAATGTGAGGAAACAGCTTTAATATAATAAGCAACACTCCACTGTTTAGGCTTACTTTGCTGATCATACCTGCTTTCTTCAATTCTTCACATTCACAGTTGTGGGTCACTGAACAGCAGTGGATGATAAATAGGTAGTTTTATTTGCTGTTGGCATCAGTTAAAAGAACAGCAGTCACCTAACTATAATTTATTATAATTTTTTCATTTTATTTCATTTCATTTATTAAACAGGAAAGCATTAAAAGTAACATTAAGTTACTGTTTAAACAGGCCTAACTCAGTTTAAAAACTGGTTTCCAGCAGGTTCTTGTTCTGCAGAAACGTAAAACATAGAACAGAGTTACGGCACATGGAGCCAGAAACAAATGTACAGGACATTAGCATGGGCTAGACCAGTGGTTCTCAAACTTTTTCGGTCATTCCCCACTTTGGACAAGGCGGAATTTTCAAGCCCCACCTGCCCCCATCGGCCCAACACAATGCTAGTGAAATACGCAACAAGCTTAAACTGTTCCAAATTATTGAACAACTAGTATCAGTATAGTAACAAGTTGTATCTAAATACAAACTAACAATCTACATCCAATAACAACAAGTTCAAAAATAAAGAAAATAAAAGTACAGCTGTGTCAAAATTTGTATCAAGTTCAAAAATAGAAAATAAATAAAAGCGCCACTTTGCAATCTGTTAAAAAAAGAAAAAAAGAAATCAATTTGGCAAGACAGGTCTGTTTATCCCTGCATTAGTGGCTGCAATGAGCCTGTTTTGCATCGGACGATTTCTCAAACTGGGGTTGCAGGCTTGATACTGCCACTCTCAAGTCATGCTCAATGTTCAGCTGAGATCTGTACTTTGTTTTCAGTGAAGCAACAGCTGAAAAGCCCATCTCACAGAGATATGATGTGGCATAATAATATAATATAATCCAATAATATAAGATATATTACACTGCATAATGAGCACTTTTACTTTTTGGTACTTTAAGTACAGTATATTTTACTTAAGGACAATGTTGAATGCAGGACTTGTAACTGACAATTTGTAACTCTAAAACACTGTTTTTTTTTTACTTTTACTGAAATACATGATGTGAGTAAGTCTTCCACCTCTGGAAATCACCAACAACAGTCATGCATGAATAGCTGCAGCTGTGTTTAACACTGAAAACACACAGCTCAGTACAGCATTTACTCAGGGCTCTTAAGTTTTAAGGACAGGCAGTGACAACTTTTGTTGAGGAAGTAACCTCCTTAAAAGCGCATATGACAATTATTCACCTCAATGATAAATTCATTAATTTTAATGAATTAATACACCCCTGGACTGTAATATTTCAGATGTGTTTTGAGCAAGATTTCTGCTCATGTTCAAAACTTTTTGCACATTCAAAATATATCTGTGTTCTCTGAGATTTGGAGGAGTCATGATATTTTGAGAAAAATAAAGTACCTAAAAAAAAAACTATAAAATAATCTACCTGCATCATAGTCTGCTGTGCATTACGTGATTGCTGTGCTGATACGGTAGATCTCAGACCTTCTGACAGACTCAGAGCCCCGTTTGGGAACGTTTAGGGAAGTGTCTGTACGCTGCTCTATGCTTTTTTCTCATTGGTTGTTGCGTTAAATCTTACCCAGATACAATAGTACTATTTTCTGATTGGCTATTGTATAGCCCCTTTCTTTTTTTTTTGATTGGCTGATAAGTGGCAGGCTTGACTAAGAACTCCAGGGAAGACACGCTTGATTCCTGTCAGTTCCATAGTGAGAGCGGCTCGCCGGAAAACTTCTGGGCGCTGCAGAATATTAAATATGTTATAAATAGTTTTTCCGCGTGAGAAATACAATGTGTGGCGGGAGTGCGTGACAGTCACGCTCAATGTGTAACACTTGAGAGCCCTGGTTTCCTTGCAGCTCTGCTACAGTAGCAGCGAACCTTTAACGTTACCTGCCGGTCACATCGTCTCTAAACGGTCCGCTCACAGTGAAGTCCTGCACGGATCAACAGATGTTAGAGTCCGGCGGCTGCTCGCTCTGTTTGTTAAGACGCACCGAGCAGATTAATGGAGCCGCTCGGTGTTTGACTAGCTAATAAGCCGTTGGCCTGTTATCTTGAGCTTTGTCTGAAGGCGCCGAGTGGCCAGCCAGGCTCGACACACCGACACATTTCCGCACATCCTCCACTCAGTTTAACCGCTAACCCCCCCCCGGTACCGGTCAGAGAGGCGTGTTTTGTGTCTCGGTCCTCCGGTGCGTCCAGCGACGGGCGACGGTCAGTTTTTAATTAGCCTACATTGGTAACAGTTAATTTTGTTACGGTATGAACTTAATCCTAGGAAAGGCAAACAATATAAGACCTTTGTAACGAAATCCAAGACTTTGTATACCAAATCCAAGGCTTTTAAGGCCTTAATTTGAGACGATCAAATTTAAGACTTTTTCAATGCTTTTAAGACCCCGCGGTACCCTGACACACACACACACACACACACACACACACACACACACACACACGCAGTCACTCTCTAGTCTAGTGCGCGTTCTTGCTCCAAATTCCGGGAGATTTGATCTCATTTGCGGGCGTCAAGGAGCCGCTATCAATATGCGGGAGATTCCCGGAACTTCCGGGACAGTTGGGATGTCTGGATAAAGATATAAAGGCATAAAAAGGAAAATTTCCTCCCGTTTGGCGCGCCCAACCTGTCACGTCTCTATTCCCCACCAGTGGGGCGCGCCCCACACTTTGAGAACCGCTGGGCTAGACAGATACAGACAACTAAAAACAACAAGCAAACAAACAAGACTTGGACAATAACATGAACAATCAATGAGTGCAAGTGTAACTGTCAAGAAGGAACAGTTTATATGCCTTTTTGAAATAGGTGATAGATGGTAGTGTTCTGATGTGATAGGGAATGTCATTCCAAATTTTGGTGTATGTATGAAAAAAGGATTTCTGACCATAGTTGTTTTTTTATGGAGGAACTGGAATGAATGCCTGTGAAACTGACCTAGTGACGCGTACTGTTCTCATATTGTGTGTCGGGAAAAGTGCAGCAAGTGTTGGTGAAGTGCTATTTTGAATCTGAAAAGAAAATGTAATCATTAGCGTACAGTAAGCATTTTGAGTGTTTATACACTTGAGGGAGATCATTAATGTATAAAAGAAAAATTAAGGGTTCAAGAATGCTGCCTTGTTGAACGCCCATATCACAGACTAATCACACACATGCTGTAAAAAAAAAAAAAGAGTTCAGTTTTAAAAAATTTAAATGTTGATATTTCATTAAAACGCAAATGTTTTTCCCTCCAGATGCTCCGAGGCTTCTCTCTGTGTATGCTGAGATAGTGGAGGGCAGTTCAGTGACTCTGACCTGTAGCAGTGATGCTAACCCAGCAGCTAACTACACCTGGTACAAGGAGAATGAAGACTCACCAAAAGCATCAGGACAGATCTTCACCATCACTGATGTTAGACCTGAACACAGTGGGAATTATTACTGTGAAGCCCAGAACAGCAGAGGACGTCAGAACTCCACCTTACATCTGATTGTTGGAGCAGGTAAGTTTCTCCACTTTCACCTGCACAGACACCTGTTAACTGCACCAGACCTGATTCACATGTTAATATGTAGCAACCCAGAAAATTAAATTCCATGTGTGCATTTCCAAACTGTTTTTGTGTAGCTGTGTTCAGGGAGGAACCTCCATCATGTCAGAGGTGGATGACACTGACTGACTGATTAACAGACAGCAAAGTGATTCATCAGTCTGATCCTACTAATGAGGTGTATCATATATTTATCTATATTTCCAGGGAATTCAACAACAATAATGCATATCATCTGGCCGACTGTGGTGGTCCTAATGCTGATTCCTCTGCTGCTCCTGAGTCTGTGGGCGAGGTAAAACAACACAAATCCATCAGTTCAGTCACCGTTGTTTTATTATCTTCTTCTAGCTTCCTTTAGTTTCTGTGTTGTGAATTTCATTATGTTGCATTCTTTATTTGTTGTTGTAGTTGGACTCAATTCAGGAAGAAGAAAACTCTGAGCTCCACCACTAAACCACATGAGCCTGTAGAGCTAGAGGTGAGAGACAGAGAGAGAGAGAGAGAGAGAGAGAGAGAGAGAGAGAGAGAGAGAGACATACCCACACTCATACACAAACACACACACACACGCACATACACACTCACATGCGCGCACACACACACGCACATCCCAAAAAAAGAATGCTGTGTTTGATTAGTTATACATTTGTTATAGTGCTTTAAATATCTGTACATATTTATATTATTTCTCCTAAGTCTTTACATTTTTATTAGAATTTAAAATTTTCGTTTGATATTGCTTAAAGGAGAACTCCGGACAATTTTTACATTAATCTTGATTGCTATATGTATATGAGTACTGTCGACAGCAAAAAAAACGAGCCGAATCGGTGCTAGCAACACGGAGCTGCTGCAGCTAATGCCGAGAGCTCCCACTCAGCTAAAACGGCAGTTATGGGGGCATAAGATAAAGAGTGCCTTTGTGCCTCTTAACAGACACAAAATGCAATTAAAATGTCTGTGCAACATGAACAGGGACCTTACATGACAACAAGATGCATTTAGCAACTTAGCCATTGTTTAAATTCACCTACCCTCTTAGCTGCTAGCTGCCGTCTGGGATGAGTGAGTGTGTTCATCCAGGCTCCGGTAATAATCATCACGCAGCAGTTTCATGTGTATTTGTAGCATATATATCCATTTTGTGTGCTGTCGTTGGTGAATATGAGTCTCTGCAGTGGCGAATTGTGTGGTAGTTTCCTTAGCCAGGCTAGCAGCCCCGACCGGCATGCTTCTACTTCCACCCCGCCTCCCTCGCCTGCCGAGGCCGACAACAATCCAACAAGCGCCCGCTGGTCTGGTGGAGGTCTTCCAGAAGACCGTTCAAGCCTTCGCGGCGAAAATTTTTATTTTATTTCACCCTCACAAATAGGTAATTGAGCACTGTAGTGGTTATGACCATATTAGTGACTATGTAACTACATGGATACGGGCCGAATTCTGTTTATGCCCTGTACAGTAAAATAGTGTTTTAGACTGCTAATTGCAGTCTCGCTGAAGTCCCGTGGGAATTCAGTTGTAGCGTGAAAAAGGTAAATATAAACTCTGATATAAAACTGATGAACTCTTAATATATTTAGTCATCATGAATGAGGTCCTCATTTTGTCGTCTCTCCCCATCAGTTAGACTCTTGTCCTGACTATGAGAACATCTCAGACACTGCAGCAAAGACAGAAGACCCAGAGGAGCAGGAAGACCTGGTATGAAGTCCAGTACTCTCACCCTCACACACACACACACACACACACACACACACACACACACACACACACTGTTTATTGTGTTCTGTCTGAATATTTGGACAAATTTTAGTTTGATACTTTGGCAACATTGTTCTTGATACTTTTCATGCCAACAAAGCCCCTTTGAGTTGAATAGAATTGAGAGAGAGAGAGAGAGAGAGAGAGAGAGAGAGATACACACATATATATATATAGGCTACTGTATATATACTGTATATATCACAGTTACAATAACTTGGCTCATAAATGCTCTACAAGGTGAAAAAGGTGTAAAGTGAATTATCAGCAAATAATTTACATTTAAACATGATTAAAAAAATAAATTCTGATAAACTCTTAATATATTTAGTTATCATGAATGAGGTCCTCATTTTGTCGTCTCTCCCCATCAGTTAGACTCTTGTCCTGACTATGAGAACATCTCAGACACTGCAGCAAAGACAGAAGACCCAGAGGAGCAGGAAGACCTGGTATGAAGTCCAGTACTCTCACCTCACACACACACACACACACACACACACACACACACACACACACACACACACACACACACACTGTTTATTGTGTTCTCTCTGAATATTTGGACAAATTGTAGTTTGATACTTTGGCAACACTGTTCTTGATACTTTTCATGCCAACAAAGCCCATTTGAATTGAATAGAATTGAGAGAGAGAGAAAGAGAGAGAGAGAGAGAAAGAGAGAGAGAGAGAATTATATATACATATATATAGATATCACAGTTACAATAACTTGGCTCATAAATGCTCTACAAGGTGAAAAACGTGTAAAGCAAATAATTTACATTTAAACATGATAAAAATTAAACGTTTCTGATAAACTCTTAATATATGCAGTTATCATGAATGAGGTCCTCATTTTGTCATCTCTCCCTATCAGTCAGACTCTTGTCCTGTGTATGGGAACATCTGAGAAGATGAGATATGAGAAATATCCCTGTGGAGAGCGAGGCTATGGAGGACGCATGAACCTTCAACTCCAGAAGATTTTATTGTCAATTTTCAGTAGCAGCAGCAGATAGGAGTTAGCAGCAGCATGTAGCAGAACATTTAGAAGAATGTGGTGATGGCAGCTTGATCTGAATCATGTCGAGATGTCAAACATCATTTATTTTTCAGATCATCTGACGGTCAGATGACCTGTCCGGCTGACTTTTATTTTTATTTTAATCAGCTTTTTATAATGTTTTTTTTTTTTGTGTTGGTACTTTTACATGAGGTAAACAGAGAATATTGTTGATTTAATTCAGAACTGTTCCCTCCTCACTCTGTGAAAACATATTACGGTTTAATCTGTTCTAAAGATGACCCTGGTTGTAGAAGGTCAGCTTTGAGTCTGCTGCATGAAGGGGGGTGGGGGGGGACAAACTCAAAACCATTTCTGAGAAATAACTCACCAAAACGTTATGTGGTTTTCTTCACATGCAGTCAAACCAGAGAGAGACTCACATGGAGGAAAACAAAAAGAAGTCTTTAACTCCAAACGCTTTCATTCTCAGTTTTTTTGGAAGCAGCAGGTAGCACAAGATTTGAGTGGAATGCAGCTTTATTTGTACCTGTGCAGGTACATAACATAACTGAACTGAGTTCAGGATTTGACTTGGTATGCAAAGTGTTATTTTATGTAATATATTATTTAAAAAAAATATTGATCAGCCTTTCACATCACACCTGTCCTGGCAGAGAAAGCCAGTGAAGTCCAAATATTCCACAGCATGTACAGTTTATTATTACACAAAACATCACACTTTGCTAGTTGTGTCATTTCTGTGTATTGGATGTATTATTTGTTGTTTGAACATCATGCCAGTTCCCTCTCACTGCTGCAGAGGGCAATAGTGTGCAGGTGCAAGCTTTTGATTTCAGCTTTAAACAAACTCTTTTTGTGTTCATTCTTCAAAAATAAGTTTTTATTGATCAGTAATGAGTGCAAATAAAATTTAAATCAGTTTGTATGCTCTGACTTATTTCTTACTTGCACATTATTTGTCCATCTGTAAAACTTGTAACTCGTATGTAACAGTGTAATAAACGTTTACTCTGGTGAACAACCTAAAACAGCAACTGCCTGATGGAGTCAAACTGACTCGGTCCTTCCACTGCAGCTCAACACTTCAAGGAAAGAGCTAATTACATTCTAGATGTCCACTTGATTTGTCTAACTAGAACACCTAAAGTCTCATATTACTTAATTAATGGCTAGTATGAACAGGTGGAATTATTGCAGAAACCATAAACCTGTTTCCGTGCATACATATGGGCACCTGACTATTGTTTTAAGATTCAGATTCAATACTTTATGACTTATATTGCCATTTCGACAGGAATTTGGTTTGCTGAGCTCACACGAAACATAAATAACCTCACCTCACACTCCATATCCACCTCAGGGGGTAAACTTAAAGTGCTCATATTATGCACATTTCAGGTTCATAATTGTATTTAGAGGTTGTACCAGAATAGGTTTACATTGTTTAATTAAAAAGAAAACATCATATTTTTGTAGTACTGCACATTACTGCAGCTCCTCTTTTCACCCTATGTGTTGAGCTCTCTGTTTTAGCTACAGAGTGAGGCATCTCACTTCCATCTTTGTTGGGAGTCACACATGTGCAGTAGTAAGGACTACTAGCCAGTCAGAAGCAGAGTATGAGGGCTTGCCCTGACAGTAGCTAAGTAAGGACTACTAGCCAGTCAGAAGCAGAGTATGAGGGCGTGCCCTGACAGTAGCTAGGTAAGGACTACTAGCCAGTCAGAAGCAGAGTATGAGGGCATGCCCTGACAGTAGCTAAGTAGGGACTACTAGCCAGTCAGAAGCAGAGTATGAGGGCGTGCCCTGACAGTAGCTAGGTAAGGACTACTAGCCAGTCAGAAGCAGAGTATGAGGGCGTGCCTGACAGTAGCTAGGTAAGGACTACTAGCCAGTCAGAAGCAGAGTATGAGGGTGTGCCCTGACAGTAGCTAGGTAAGGACTACTAGCCAGTCAGAAGCAGAGTATGAGGGCGTGCCCTGACAGTAGCTAGGTAAGGACTACTAGCCAGTCAGAAGCAGAGTATGAGGGCGTGCTACGCTAGCAGCTAGGCGAGCATTATAACTATAGCTGCCAACACTCCCGTTTTTCTCCCGTTTTTTAGCCCTATCTCCCGGACCTCTCCCGGTTTGTTATTTCTCCTGGGAAACTCACGGAATTTGCACGGCCCAAACTCCTTTATAAATAATCGGACCAATATGTTTGTTTAATGTTGACCAGTTGCCAGATCTTGTATGAAACGCATCCTATTCACACAATCCAAACACAATATACAATTTTCAACCCGTTTGTCACCTCAATCTGGCAACCTATTACCCAGTCTGCGCAGTTGATCTCTGCACAAGCTTCGCGGAAAGTTCAGACCCGAAAGCGAGCCGATAAAGATGGCAGGTGAAGGTGGTGTTCCTGCAAAGAAATTGAAATATAGCTGTAAATTTCAACATGTTGGGCGCAACAAGTTACATACATCTTACCTAATCAGATCGACAACCTCCATGCTTTTTGTAAGGTGTGTTGCATTGATTTTTATGTAGCGCACGGCGGGGAAAATGACATTACCCAGCACATTAAAACACAGCGGCACCATCGCGCAGAAGAAGCACATAAGGGCACACGGGCGATTTCATCCTTCATCATGAAAGAACAGACAGAGGCAGAAAACATGAAACAAGCTGAACTCAAGATGGCAATGCACAGACTGACAGTACACTTAACAGTAAGTCTTGAGTAAAACATAGATATTATCCACCTCTGCTGGTGATCAGTGGATATTATAACAACAAAAACCAACAAACATCAAACCTCAGGATTACATTTCTTTAGGAAATTAGACTCTCCACTTTTTACCCAGCAGACATTTTTTTACTGAGTGCTCATTGCATGCTACAGTGCAACTAAGTCTTATTTAATCTAAGTTACACCTGAGTTCTGTTTGTCAAGATCAAAGGAAATGTGAAAGAATCAGAAAAGGTCTCATTGCCACAATAAGTACACTTATGTGAAAGTTTGCCTCGGTGAAAGGTGCATACACAAACAAACAAACAAACATATTACTGTAAACATGAATATGAAATAAACAATAAATACAGAAAAACATATATTCACATACAGAGTACCAGCTTTGACTGCCCAGGGTGAGAAGCTCTCCAAGCAGAACATGTTTTGTTGCTGTTTGATTGAAATAAAATACACATCAAGTCTGAAATTGTCATGAGTGTTTAATTCCACATGTTTGCAGCAGCATGTGTCTATTTTATTTGCAATTCATGTTTTTTTAGGTTTAAGCATTTTACAATTTTTCTGCAAAGAAAAAGCCACTGAGTGAGGACAACATGCATTGGTGAAATGTAACTAAGTACATTTACTCAAGTACCGTACTTAAGTACAAATTTGAGCTACTTGTACTTACCTGAGTCTTTTCGTTTCATGCCACTTTCTACTTCTACTCCGCTACATTTCATAGAGAAATATTGTACTTTTTACTCAACTACATTCATCTGACAGCTTCAGTTACTAGTTACTTTATAAGTTACGATCTCTGCACACAAAACACATGTAGTTAATAAAAATATATTGTTTTATTATAAATAAAACTAGCCAACAATATAACGGCCTACAAGTCCAATGAAATGATTAGACCATTAAACACACAACTGTTTGCATCCTTTCCAGTTTCTAAAACATGACTATTTTTTTTATGACTTGTAATCCTTTAAGTACGTTTTCCTGATGATACTTACATATTTTTAAATATTACTTTTTTTAAAGTAATATTTTCAATGCAGGACTTTTACTTACTATACAGTGTTTTTACAGTGTGGTAATTGTACTTTTACTTACCCTCATGTTGTCCTCGGGTCAACTTTGACCCATTTTCAAAGTTTCTACGTCTTTTCAACCAAATTTCCCAAAAAAAAACATTAATGGTTCCATCCACTAATTGATGACCACTACTTTTATGGTCTACCGGTTAAAATCTGTGATCATCCATAAGCATATGTTTCTCTGACCTTAATTGTTAGTCAAGATAATTCCTAATTTCTGCTCATTTTACTCAAACATTACCGATAATTTCATATAAATGATGTTTATTCACCATCAATTCCATAAAGAAGTGTAAAACTAGCGGTAACAACTTATTAAGTTGGCTAAAAAAGATATAACATGCAATTGGGTAATCATCAAGAGGCTACTTTATGCTTTATAAACAGGCAAACCGAACCGGAGGGCAACAAGACAATACGAGGGTTAAGTGAGGAACTGAATACTTCTTCCACCACTGACAACATGAAACTGAGTTCCGTATGTCTGCATGGATTTTTCACGTTATAGCATGTTAGCACACTTGTTAACAGGGTCAGTCAGCCTGAGCAGGGAACTGCCACCTCAGACAGATGATCAGTGGGCCAAATCGGGCAACATAAAGCTGAGCCTGACATGCTGAGATGTACTAAAATGCTCTAAATGTGTATTGAGGTAACCGCAGGTGTGTTTCTTTTTGTCTCACTTAAAAAAAGACCCAACAAAAGTAATGCTCCATCTAATAACTTTGGTGTTAAAGCTATAGTGCGTAGTTTCTGTCGCCCCATGAGGAATTCTAAGTAATGACAACAACACTGTCAGCGCATCCACATGGGTTGCATATGATACAAGCCTTGGTGAAACCTTGCACTTACTAAAATATGGTAAATGGTAATAATTTAATGAATAAGTGTGTGTGTGTGTGTGTGTGTGTGTGTGTGTGTGTGTCTGTCTTGTCTTGTCTTGTCTGTATCTGCTATTTGGGTTACTTACCTTTACACAACTATTAACTAAAACAACAAGTATTTATGTATTGAGTTGATGTAAATCAATGTTTTTTTTTTTTATCAGATTCATCGATTAATCAAAAAAATAATCGACAGATTAATCGATTATTAAAATAATCGTTAGTTGCAGCCCTAATTTCTATGTTGCCTGATATCAAATTGTATACAAAAACAGAGAGGGACATTCACTGTGGCTATTTGGCTCTTAGTAATTTGTAGATGTCAGCTGGTTGACCTCTGACCTTTGCGTTTGAGGAAGTTGAAAGAGCGAAAGAAGCCTCCACTTCCACCTGTTGGGGTCTTAGGACCCTCCTCACCAAGGAGCTGTGCAAACTCTGTCCCGGGTAGATCAATAAGGCGAGTAATGTTACTAAGCACAAGCTCTAGGAAAACATCAGGGCTCTCATGGCGGAGTTTCTCCACAAAAAAGTCAGGACTGAAGAGGACTTGTGGTCGGCCAGCATGGGACCCCCCTGGTGATTCCTCATGATTCATCACCATATTGTGCACTACACCTCTGCTGGGGAGAGACAGGAAGACTTTAAAAACACATTTTTCTCGTAGTATGGGAGAGGAAATCATACATATAATAATAATAATAATAATAATAATAATAATATATATTATTATTATTATTATTATTATTATTATTATTATTATTATTATTATTATTATTATTGTGTAAAAACACAGGCACGTAAGTCTGCTGCTTGATGGATTTGTTGTCAACTAGTCAACTTTATTAATATTAATTAGGGATCTTTGTTGTATGCCTCTGCTGAAAAGCAACAGCTTTACAAATTAAGATGTGTATAAACAGGATATACAGACCATGTTCAATAGCCTAAGTTAATATTACCTGATGACAAATTTAGGCTTATTTTCTCCCTCCAGAGCCAGTTGACATTTAACAACGGTTTTGACAGGCTGCAGTTCTCAAGACAAGTAAATGTAACTTAATGTGTAAAATCGTATTAGTGCCTCTTTAACCTCACCCCCTTCTGTAGCCAATTCTGACAAAACCATTAACATCTACAACCTCACAAATTACCACAAAGGTGAAACTACACTTCTGACCATTTAAGCAAACCTTAAAACTAAACAAAGGCGCTATTGATGTTATGTTCCTTCCTTTACAAACGTTAACGTTATGCGTGT
This sequence comes from Perca flavescens, assembly GCF_004354835.1. NCBI lineage: Eukaryota > Metazoa > Chordata > Actinopteri > Perciformes > Percidae > Perca > Perca flavescens. Next base: position 6,211,150 of record NC_041332.1, on the reverse strand, counting down.
AAAGAAACGTAGGAACAGTGGGTTATTATCACAGTACTGCACCACTAACCTAGCTAACGTCAGCTAAAACAACCTAACGTTAGCTAACCAACATTTAGTTTTGCTCGTGTAGCGTGAGCGTTGGTTTGCCCAAACGTAGCTAGCTAACGTTAGCTAGCTATGTCAACCCATTATCGCTCAGCTAACGTTAGCTAATGCAAGCTGTGAATCCCCCGTAACTTAACTCATTTTCGAATATGCATTACAATTGTTAACAGCAATGCCTGGCCACCAAGCTGTAGCCCACTAACGTAATTTTCATCTTTGAAAGCAGCATTAACATTACCGCTTGAGCTGACGGCTAACGTTAGAGTGACAGCCCTTGTCAATCAGTCTCACTGACTGAAACGCATGTTCACCAGTCTAAAATGTCTCAAGTTCAGCTTAAGACAAAGTAACGCTAACTCTCGTCAATGTAAATAATAGTAAACGTATCATTGTTAGTCTCCATTCGTTTCTTACCTTCTATTTTGTTTGTTTTCATCGACATCTTTACCCGCAGCCATGTTCAGTTTGAATCCTCCGCTGTTATCCCTCAGGCCCCGCCCACGCTGTCAACCATTGGTCGTTTTTCGAACGTGGGCGTGGCATGATGTGTCTGATTTGCCCATGTCCCTTACTGTGATTGGTCGGTTTGAATTCAGTAGCTTTTGTCAAGAGGAAAACAACATCTGTAAGGTAAGCAACATCAAGCAAAACAGTGCTCTGTGCAAGTATACAATAATACCACAGTGGTGGAAGAAGTATTCATCACTATTATACTGTTAACACTCACCAGCACAAAATGCAAAATCACATTTCATCCCAGCATTTCAATTTAATTTCTATTCCACACATATCTACATGTTCTTTATCATGTTTCTCTCTCTGATTAGGAAAATGGAGTAGACACAATTCTAATGTAGAGAAAGTTACTACAAAGTTAATCTACAAAGTTGCAGAGCTACAAAGCAAAAACAGAATAAAAGAATCACAAGTACAAAACTGACTTAATTTAAAGACAAGCTGTAGCAATTTTAAGTTTATTAAATGGATGGGTTTCAAGCAGAGAACAAAATAGTATGATACATTCTGTCAATGATAAAGGCAACCCTCCTAAATATCTCTCTTTCTCACACATTTACACACCATTTTTCATCATGAACTTCATTAAGAAAAAATTAAGAAGAAATTTGTTACACAATTGTCTCTCAGTTTTGAACCATATGAAATATTTTTTGCAAAACAAAATTAAGTTGCTGGCTCTTAAGGCCATGACTAAGTGTTTCAAAGACTAGATAAAGTCAATAATTTAACAAAAGTGACTGAATTGTATAGGCCATATAACTAAACATCAAAAGGCATGACGTGTACATTAGTAGCGTAGGGTGGGCATGTGGAGTGAGAATGGTGTTCGAATGTTGAAAAATGCATAAAATAAAGGAAACAGGTGGGGAAAGGTAGAACTAATGCTGCCACATAACAGCTGGATGCCTGCAGGGACGGAGGAAGAGAGATCAGTAACAGAGCCTCAATGTTATAAGCTGGAAACACCGGGCCCAAGTCTTACCAGAAAATAGGGGTGAGAATCAGAGCTCTCACGATACAATATCATTAGGATACTTATGTCACAATACAATATTATTGTGATTTTAAACATATTGCAATATTTTTCAATTTATTATCTTTTTTTCCAACTTCAAATGTTTCCCAATCTCAAATGATGTCCCCAAAAGGAAACTTTGTCAACATCTGTTTTACTGTATCTATATTTATATCTATATTGTTGTCTCTATTGTACAGTATGTGTCTATATTACTATTTGTCTATGTTTACTACTACATGTCTATTTGTTGAATGTATAGAGAGTTAACACCTACCAAAGTCAAATTCCTTGTTTATGTTAGTATACTTGGCCAATAAATCTGATTCTGATTCTGAAATCTGATTCTGATCTAAAAAGATAACTTTCTCTCTTTGTTCATCTAAAAACTTTTTTTCAGGTGCCCATAAAACATACTGCAACAAAGTGTCCTACATCAAGAGAAGCATCTGTGCCCTCAAGGGCTCGTCCGTGGACATCTCTTGCTCTTACTTTGCTTAAGGCAGGCTTATATATTGCATACAAATTCTGGTTCAGGCCTGGACGTAGTCATCCCTCACAGCCCGATGACATTACTAAAGACTCCCAGTATGCGGGTCATGTTCAGTTTTCGGGTATCGAGGGCAGTTGCTACAGAGAGAAGACTTAATAATAATAATAATAATTTTTCACTTTTCATGGACTCAAAGTCGACTTGCCACTCTTAGCATCACTGACCTGAGAGAGAACGACTCAGCTGAGTATTATTTCAAATTTAAAGCACAACGCTTTAAATGGAGGAGCAGTTTACCTGGCACAACTCTGACTGTCCCAGGTACTAATCAACACAAACTATATTACATTTAACGCAAACACCTTCACAATATTTGTCCATATAAGATGTAGAATTGTTTTATTGTGAACCTGATAATTCATGTTTTTTCCCAACTTAAGGGACACTACAGGTGAATAGGTAAACATTTTTTAGTTAATAGATATCACCATGAAACGTCCCCAGTTGATTACTGAACTTAGGACTTAAGATAATGTTTTTGGTATTACAAGTTTTCTGACATTCTATGTTTAAATATGCAAATGAGGCATTATCTAATGCTAACTTTTGGCAAAGACGCAAATAGACAAAGTAACGAAAAATAAGCATGTTGTCTTTCATCTAGTCTGAAAGAAAACATGTTAAATTAGCCCAAAGTCTCAAAATTGACCGTAACATACAGCAGGCCTAAGTATTTGAATTTTATCAGCCACTAGAAATATCCACTGGAGTTTAAAATTCCACGACAGAAAGCCGAAGGAAGCAAACATACATGCATCCGGTGGAATTTCCTGCGGCACCGGAGCAATCCTGGAAGTGGAACGTCAAGGATAAAGACAAAGACTATTGCAACTCTCTTTTAACCGCCATCAACCACAAATCCTTCGCCGGCCGCCAGCTGGTCCAGAGCTCAGGAGCCAGGCTTCTGTAGTGGAAAGTTTTATCTGTCATACTGATGTGTGATCTTTCTTTTGTATTTTATCGATTACTGCATGTTTTTTAATATTCTCATCACTTTATATGTATTTACTTTTATACTATCGATATTTACTCTGTTTTCTATATGATTTATATGATTAATATATCAGTTTAAAGGCAATCGTGGCTTCTCCTGCCTCTGTAGTGCTGAACCTGCGCTGCCTCCCTCTCTCTGGTGTAGCCTCCACACTAAGCAGCACCTGGCAGAGAGCCAACTTCAATAACTTCAAGCAGTCTTTTCTGAAAAGCTCAAGACTCAGTAGTAAAATGAGCAGAATCAGCAAGACCAAGATTGCTGAGTCAACAAGAATACAGCACCTCCCTCTGCATGATCACCCATAAAAACCCTGAGGTTTCTTTGTTCACTTACACACTTTCTCACTGCCTGGTCACTCTGTTCTCTTTCTACTTGCAAGAAGAATAAAGAAAATAACATAGATAACTCCAGCGTGTCATACAATCTTAATTTCCAGCTTCATCACCGAACACCAAAGAGATTTTCCACAACACTTCTCCCTGGTTTTAACAGACGACATCACATCACTCCAATCCTAGCTTCACTTCACTGACTCCCTGTCCGTTTTAGAATTGATTTTAAGATTGTACTGATTACTTTTAAAGCTCGTCAGGGTCCAGCCCCCGACTATATCTAAGAGATGCTGACCCCGTACAAGCCTGTTCACAGCCTTAGATCCTATTTTTATCATCTTTCTCATTGTTTTTTCTTCCCCAATTTCCTGTTCATTTCATTTTGTTTATTGAAATGTGATTTGTTTTCTGTCCTTTAGAGCTGTTCCATCTCTCCTTTTTTACTAATACAATGTTGTGTATTTATGGGTATGTGTATTGATTTGATGTGTATGTTTGTTAAGGTGCTATGCAAATAAAGTGATTATTATTTGTTATGATTTGGTGCTTTATAAATAAAATTTAATTGAATTGAATACTCGTCTTATACAGTCCAGTTTTATCCCGGAGATATTATGTGGTGCTTTGAAAGGATGTCGGGATTACCAAACTTTATCAGTGTGTGTGAGTCGACTCCACTCTATCATTATGCAAATTGCAGAAAGTCTACCTGAGGTAACACTATAACATAGACTTTTAGATATGGACATCCAATAAAATACCCTGTTTCACAAAAAAAAAAAAAACTCACACTTCTCTTGAAGTTTAAAGGGTTGTTCTCTCCTCCACTCACTGACTGCATGCCTATTAATAATGTTAAACCTGATTCGACTTCCTTCCTCTTAGCAGCCTGACTTCTGTCTTCTGCGTACCGTACTGACCACAGAGGGCGTTATCTTTCAAGACGATCTCTCTTGGTTGTAAGTAGATTGTTTTATTAATGCGATTGCTATTTCTTGCAGACATTATTTACCTGTTGATGTGTTTGTTATTTTCTCTGAAGTCCTGCAGATGAGAGGAGCAGCTATGAGTTTAACTGCAGCAGGGAGGGATTTGTTGTCTTCCTTCTCTCTGTGCCAGGTACTGTTTATCATTCATTTACATCATACATTTTACGGTAGGGCATTTAGTACGCATATTCAGAGTTTTAAAAAAGTGATACTTTTTTTTATTGAATTTCTAAATCATTGACTTTTCTAGATTTAATTTGTGATGTGATGCAAACTAGTAAAACACATTCACTTCTGTTTCTTTGTTACATCTTGTCGTAGGTAATGATGTGTTTCACACTCTTCTGTATCATCACGTTCGCATTATCAGCACTCAGTGGTTTTTTTGTGGTGTCTGTCATCAGATTGTGTTAAATGTTTTTACGCATGCAACACCCCCCTGTATCCTTTTACCTGAACATTTAATGGTTGTGTATCTTTGCACAGTAATGGTAGTGCTGCTTTTTAATTAACTGTATAACTGGAACTGTTAGCGGTTCATCTGAAGGATTCAGTCATTTAGGTGAACTATAAATGTATGTCCTTTTTAAAGAACAAGGTAACATCTATTAAGAGTTCAAAATACAAACCAAACTTCCCCATCATTTTGTTTCACTAAGAAGGTGTGAGGTTTCAGACAGGGCACGTCAGACAATCTCTCCCTCTCATTTCCTTTAAAACTGCATTAAGATTCACACCTTCAATGCATTGCTGATCACTAAGCCTTTGGACTTCTCCACATCTGTGTTCACTGTGTTCACTTAATGCAGATATGACATAATGAAAGTCAGACATTTTTATGCACTTTTAAACTCATACTATTAATAACATACGATTCCATATGAAAGAAATATTTCCCCAAAATGCTGATGTAAGACATCTTTGTCTTATGAACATGCAGTGAGACGTTCTAGCGCCAAGTAGCTTTGGTCAAAGTGTTTGTCATCTAGCAAGTTTCCATATTGGAGAAATTCAATTTTAATTAAATCATTAAATTCCGTCCTTACTTTTATGTTCTGAGTCTGATTGTGCTTCCTGCTGTGCTCTGTGTTGCAGTGATACAGGGCCAGAGTGACTGGGAGTAACTTACCCTTCACTCCGATCTGTGCCTTAAAGAGATCAACCGTGGACATACCGTGCACCTACAGATACCATCCACAGCAAGTCATCAAACTATAGAAGTTCGAGAACGATTATGGTTTTGCTAAAGAGAGTATTAATACACTTGTGGATCTGAAAAAGGACTCAGACTACACAGGTGGTGCAGTATCACTGTGATGACAAGAACTGCACTCTGACAATCAAAGACCTGAGAGAGAGAGACCGGCTGGTACAAGTTCAGGTTCATAACTAACCATACACACTTGGAGGTTTACTGGTTCACCTGGAGTCACTTTGTCTGTTACTGGTAATATTTATTGAAATATTTCTGTCCAATTGTTTTCCTGTGAATCTTTTGTGTGTCTGTTTGCATACATGTACTTTAATGGTTTAGTT